>NW_024470624.1:6655936-6755936 GCF_017639515.1 Carcharodon carcharias
CTGTAACCGGGAGAGAGGTGGGTGAGAGGGTTAATCCCCTCTGATAGGAACAGGCTGCCCGGTGTCTGAATAACAGAGAGAGGTGGTTGAGAGGGTTAATCCCCTCAGAAAGGAACAGGCTGCCCGATGTTTATAACTGGGAGAGAGGTCGGTGAGAGGGTTAATCCCTTCTGATAGAAACAGGCTGCCCGATGTCTATAACTGGGAGAGAGGTGGGTGAGAGGGTTAATCCCTTCTGATAGGAACAGGCTGCCCGCTGTCCGACTGTAACTGGGAGAGAGGTGGATGAGAGGGTTAATCCTGCCAATAGGAACAGGCTGCCCAGTGTCCAAATGTAACTGGGAGAGAGGTGGGTGAGATGGTTAATCCTGCCAATAGGAACAGGTTGCCTGGTGTCTGACTGTAACCGGGAGAGAGGTGGTTGAGATAGTTAATCTCCTCAGATAGGAACAGGCTGCCTGGTGTCTGTAACTGAGAGAGAGGTGGGTGAGAGGGTTAATCCCCTCCAATAGGAACAGGCTGCCCAGGTGTCTGACTAACCGGGAGAGAGGTGGGTGAGAGGGTTAATCCCCTCAGATAGGAACAGGCTGTCCAGTGTCTGACTGTAACTGGGAGAGAGGTGGATGAGATGTTAATCCAGCCAATAGGAACAGGCTTCCCAGTGTCTGACTGTAACTGGGAGAGAGGTGGGTGAGATGGTTAAGCTCCTCAGATAGGAACAGGCTGCCTGGTGTCTGTAACTGGGAGAGAGGTGGGTGAGAGGGTTAATCCCCTCTGATAGGAACAGGCTGCCCGGTGTCTGACTGTAACTGAGAGAGAGGTGGTTGAGAGGGTTAATCCTGCCAATAGGAACAGGCTGCCCAGTGTCTGTAACCGGGAGAGAGGTGGGTGAGAGGGTTAATCCCCTCTGATAGGAATAGGCTGCCCGGTGTCTGACTGTAACTGAGAGAGAGGTGGTTGAGAGGGTTAATCCTGCCAATAGGAACAGGCTGCCCAGTGTCTGTAACCGGGAGAGAGGTGGGTGAGAGGGTTAATCCCCTCTGATAGGAACAGGCTGCCCGGTGTCTGTAACCGGGAGAGAGGTGGGTGAGAGGATTAATCCCCTCTGATAGGAATAGGCTGCCCGATATCTATAACTGGGAGAGAGGTGGGTGAGAGGGTTAATCCCTTCTGATAGGAACAGGCTGCCCGCTGTCTGACTGTAACTGGGAGAGAGGTGGGTGATATGGTTAATCCTGCCAATAGGAACAGGCTGCCCAGTGTCTGACTCTAACTGGGAGAGAGGTGGGCGAGAGGGTTAATCCTGCCAATAGGAACAGGCTGCCCAGTGTCTGACTGTAACTGGGAGAGAGGTGGGTGAGAGGGTGAATCCCTTCCGATAGGAATATGCCACCTGGTGTCTGACTAACTGGGAGAGAGGTGGGTGAGAGGGTTAATCCCTTCCGATAGGTATATGCTGCCCGGTGTCTGACTGTAACTGGCAGAGAGGTGGGTGAGATGGTTAATCCTGCCAATAGGAACAGGCTTCCCAGTGTCTGCCTGTAACTGGGAGAGAGGTGGGTGAGATGGTTAAGCTCCTCAGATAGGAACAGGCTGCCTGGTGTCTGTAACTGGGAGAGAGGTGGGTGAGAGGGTTAATCCATTCCAGTAGGAACAGGCTGCCCGGTGTCTGACTAACCGGGAGAGAGGTGGGTGAGAGGGTTAATCCCCTCAGATAGGTACAGGCTGCCCAGTGTCTGACTGTAACTGGGAGAGAGGTGGGTGAGATGGTTAATCCTGCCAATAGGAACAGGCTGCCCAGTGTCTGACTGTAACCGGGAGAGAGGTGGGTGAGAGGGTTAATCCCCTCTGATAGGAACAGGCTGCCCGGTGTCTGAATAACTGAGAGAGAGGTGGTTGAGAGGGTTAATCCCCACAGAAAGGAACAGGCTGCCCGATGTTTATAACTGGGAGAGAGGTCGGTGAGAGGGTTAATCCCTTCTGATAGAAACAGGCTGCCCGATGTCTATAACTGGGAGAGAGGTGGGTGAGAGGGTTAATCCCTTCTGATAGGAACAGGCTGCCCGCTGTCTGACTGTAACTGGGAGAGAGGTGGATGAGAGGGTTAATCCTGCCAATAGGAACAGGCTGCCCAGTGTCCAAATGTAACTGGGAGAGAGGTGGGTGAGATGGTTAATCCTGCCAATAGGAACAGGTTGCCTGGTGTCTGACTGTAACCGGGAGAGAGGTGGTTGAGATAGTTAATCTCCTCAGATAGGAACAGGCTGCCTGGTGTCTGTAACTGAGAGAGAGGTGGGTGAGAGGGTTAATCCCCTCCAATAGGAACAGGCTGCCCAGGTGTCTGACTAACCGGGAGAGAGGTGGGTGAGAGGGTTAATCCCCTCAGATAGGAACAGGCTGTCCAGGTGTCTGACTAACCGGGAGAGAGGTGGGTGAGAGGGTTAATCCCCTCAGATGGAACAGGCTGCCCCGTGTCTGACTGTAACTGGGAGAGAGGTGGGTGAGATGGTTAAGCTTCTCAGATAGGAACAGGCTGCCCAGTGTCTAACTCTAACTGGGAGAGAGGTGGGTAAGAGGGTTAATCCCCTCTGATAGGAACAGGCTACCCGGTGTCTGACTGTAACTGAGAGAGAGGTGGCTGAGAGGGTTAATCCCCTCAGAAAGGAACAGGCTGCCCGATGTCTATAACTGGGAGAGAGGTGGGTGAGAGGGTTAATCCCTTCTGATAGGAACAGGCTGCCCGCTGTCTGACTGTAACTGGGAGAGAGTTAGGTGAAAGGGTTAATCCCCTTCAATAGGAACAGGCTGCCCAGTCTCTGACTGTAACCAGGAGAGAGGTGGGTGAGAGGGTTAATCCCCTCAGATAGGAACAGGCTGCCCAGTGTCTGACTGTAACTGGGAGAGAGGTGGGTGAGATGGTTAAGCTCCTCAGATAGGAACAGGCTGCCCAGTGTCTAACTCTAACTGGAAGAGAGGTGGGTGAGAGGGTTAATCCCCTCCAATAGGAACAGGCTGCCCGGTGTCTAACTGTAACTGGGAGAGAGGTGGGTGAGAGGGTTAATCCCCTCCAATAGGAACAGGCTGCCTGATGTCTGTAACTGGGAGAGAGGTGGATGAGAGGGTTAATCCCCTTCAATAGGAACAGGCTGCCCGCTGTCTGACTGTAACTGGGAGAGAGGTAGGTGAAAGGGTTAATCCCCTTCAATAGGAACAGGCTGCCCAGTCTCTGACTGTAACTGGGAGAGAGGTGGGCGAGAGGGTTAATCCCCTCAGATAGGAACAGGCTGCCCAGTGTCTGACTGTAACTGGTGGAGAGGATCCTTAATTTCTGTTAGCAATTTATAATTTCTGGAATGTTCTCCATCCTGTGATTTCTCGCCAAATACACAAAAACATTTCAACTTGGTTTATTTAAATTCTTTTGCAGGATATGGGTGTCGCTGGCAGACCCAACATTTGTTACCCATCCCTAATAGCCCTTGCACACAGGGGGGCAGACTAGAGCCAAACGCATTGCTGTGGGGGTCTGGAGTCACGTGTAGGCCAGAATGGGTACAGATTCCCCTTCCCTGAAAGGGGACGTTAGTGAACCAGATGGGTTTTTACAACAGTCAGTGATCGTTGTCACCATCACCAACACCGAGATTCACTTTATAATTCCAGATTTATTAAATGAATTTTAAATTCCATCAGATGCCATGGTGGGATTTGAACCTGAGTCCCCCCCCCACCCCACCCCACCCAGAGCATAGGCCTGGGCCTCTGGATGACTAGTCCAGTGACATTACCATGACTGTACACCAACGGCTTCCCTGCCAGGATTAGATTCTACTGCCCCCTGCAATGTATAATGCCCACCCAATAAATATGTAATTGTAAATCAGGGGGAGAAGGATATCTCTTTCTGGGGGATTTGACTGGGTGGGGAGTCAGTGAGGAGAGAGGGATTAAACTGGGTGGGGAGTGAGTGTGGAGAGAGGGATTAGACTAGGTGGGGAGTGAGTGCGGAGAGTGGGATTAGACTGGGTGGGGAGTGAGGAGAGAGGGATTAGACTGGGTGGGGAGTGAGGGTGGAGAGTGGGATTAGACTGGGTGGGGAGTGAGTGAGGAGAGTGGGATTAGACTGGGTGGGGAGTGAGTGAGGAGAGTGGGATTAGACTGGGTGGGGAGTGAGTGAGGAGAGTGGGATTAGACTGGGTGGGGAGTGAGTGAGGAGAGTGGGATTAGACTGGGTGGGGAGTGAGTGGAGAGTGGGATTAGACTGGGTGGGGAGTGAGTGAGGAGAGTGGGATTAGACTGGGTGGGGAGTGAGGGTGGAGAGTGGGATTAGACTGGGTGGGGAGTGAGTGAGGAGAGTGGGATTAGACTGGGTGGGGAGTGAGTGAGGAGAGTGGGATTAGACTGGGTGGGGAGTGTGTGGAGAGAGGGATTAGACTGGGTGGGGAGTGTGTGGAGAGTGGGATTAGACTGGGTGGGGAGTGTGTGGAGAGTGGGATTAGACTGGGTGGGGAGTGAGTGAGGGGAATGGGATTAGACTGGGTGAGGAGTGAGTGAGGAGAGTGGGATTAGACTGGGTGGGGAGTGAGTGAGGAGAGAGGGATTAGACTGGGTGGGGAGTGAGTGATGAGAGAGGGATTAGACTGGATAGGGAGTGAGTGAGGAGAGAGGGATTAGACTGGGTGGGGAGTGAGTGAGGAGAGTGGGATTAGACTGGGTGGGGAGTGAGTGAGGAGAGGGATTAGACTGGGTGGAGAGTGGGATTATCTGGGTGGGGAGTGAGGATGGGCAGTGGGATTAGACTGGGTGGGGAGTGAGCAGGGAGAGTGAGATTGGACTGGGAGTGAGTGAGTGAGCAGAGTGGGATTACACTGGGTGTGGAGTGAGTCTGGAGAGTGGGTTTTTACTGGGTGGGGATTGGGTGTGGAGAGTAGGATTAGACTGGGTGGGGAGTGAATGGGGAGCGTGTGGGATTAATCCGCGTGGGGAGTGAATGGGGAGTGAGTGGGATTAACCTGGCCGCTGTGGGTGATTGAGTTCAAATGGAAGGGGTGTGAGTGGCATTGAAATGTGGCAGTATTTAGGAGGAGGCGGGGCAACTGGATGGAATAACATCTCTCTCTGCCCTGCCCTTATTCAACACTGCAATTGTATCGGTGAAAAACTGTCATGGTATGTCCTTCGCAAAACTGGGTTTCCCTGCTTTTATATTGTGTCCTTTGAGACTGGAATTCTTCCCCACACTGTATGACTTCCCCACATCAAACATATTGACTCTTCTAATAACGTCAAACAACTCAAAATCTTTAGCCCTGATTCCTAAACCAGTCACTGTTAACCACGTTCCCATTTCTGCATTGTTCCTGTACCCAACAACAGGATCCTCCTTAACCCCCTCTGTCCCAGTTAACATTTTATACCCTTGACATGCCCCTCTGGATGAATAATAATTTATGGTTAATATATTATTTTCAATTTACCCAGCCCATAATATCCCAGCTTCAAATATCCGCCATCAATCATCATAACTCTGGAAATTCAAAAGGAGGCGATATAGGCCACTAAATCACTCTGTCCCGCTCTCCCCCCATAGCGCTGCATCAATCCCAAACTAATCCCACTGCCCTGCTCTCTCCCCATAGCCCTGTCTCAATCTCAAACTAATCCCTCTGCCCCACTCTCTCCCCAAGGCCCTGTATCAATCCCAAATTAATCCCTCTGCACTGCACTCTCCCCATAACCCTGTATCAATTCCAATCTAAACCCACTGCCCGACTGTCTCCCCATAGCCCTGTATCAATCCCAAACTAATCCCACCGTCCCCGCCCTCTCCCCATAACCCTGTATCAATCCCAAACTAATCACACTGTCCCGCTCTCCCCATAGCCCAGTACTAATCCCAAACTAATCCCAATGTCCTGCTCTCTCCCCATAATCCTGTATCAATCCCAATCTAATCCCACTGTCCCGCTCACTCTACGTAGCCCTGTATCAATCCCAAACTAATCCCACTGCCCCACTCTCTCCCCATAGCCCTGTATTAATCCCAAACTAATCCCACTGGCCCCCATTCTCCCCTTGTCCCTCCTTTGCCTCCAGCCTCTGATCGAGACTCCCCCCTTTACAGGATGCAGCCTCCTCTGCCCCTGACCTCTCCCCCTAGAGCAAAAACAGAATGCTGGAGCGCTCCTGGTGCAGACCGACGCCGGCTCGGCTCCTCCTGCCCGTGCTAGCTCTCTGCCCGAGCAACTCTCCCGGTCCCCGCTCCACCGGCCTTTTAACCCGGGACCCTAACTTTTCTTTCTCCCCTTCCCTTCATCCGACTCCCTTTTCGAACGGCCACCCTTGAACCTGCTTCCGCCACAGTCTCGGGCAGCGCGGTCCCGGACCCTCACCGCTCGCTCCGTTTAAAAGGAAAGAGAGCTTTTTCCTCACGTTGCCCTGGGTTTTCCTCATAGTCCCAGCACAACCATCCTTCCCTGGCATACACCCAACTCCCATTTTGAACGTTACTTATTGAAGCCCCCTTCAGCTCCCCCCCCACTCCCCGCCCCCCCCCCCCCCCCCCCCCCCACCCCCCGCCACTTTCGAGTGGCGCATTCCGGATCACAGCAACGCGTTGCATGAAAATAATCCTCCCCAACTCCCAGCATCACAGAATCTTTGCGAACATGCCCAACAGGAGCAGGAGGAGGCCATTCGGCCCCTCGGGCCCTGCTCTGCCGTTCAATAAGATCGCGGCTGATCTGCTTGCGTTTCGAACTCCACGTTCCCAGCCATCCCCGATGACCTTCGATCCCCTCGCCGGACAAGAATCTATCTCCCTCTGCCTTAAAAATATTCAGAGACCCCGCCTCCCCCGCCTCCTGAGGCAGAGACCCCGCCTCCCCCGCCTCCTGAGGCAGAGACCCCGCCTCCTGAGGCAGAGACCCCGCCTCCTGAGGCAGAGACCCCGCCTCGAGGCAGAGACCCTGCCTCCTGAGGCAGAGTCCCCGCCTCCTGAGGCAGAGAACCCACCTCCCCGCCTCCTGAGGCAGAGACCCCGCCTCCTGAGGCAGAGACCCCGCCTCCTGAGGCAGAGACCCCGCCTCCTGAGGCAGAGACCCCGCCTCCCCATCTCCTGAGGCAGAGACCCCACCTCCTGAGGCAGAGACCCCGCCTCCTGAGGCAGAGACCCCACCTCCTGAGGCAGAGACCCCGCCTCCTGAGGCAGAGAACCCACCTCCTGAGGCAGAGAACCCACCTCCCCGCCTCCTGAGGCAGAGACCCCGCCTCCCCATCTCCTGAGGCAGAGACCCCGCCTCCCCCACCTCCTGAGGCAGAGACCCTGCCTCCTGAGGCAGAGAGTTCCAAAGTCTCACAACCCTCTCTGAGAGAAAACATTTCTGATCTCTGTATTAAAAGGGCGACTCCGCTAATTTTAAAACAGTGACCCCCCCCCCCCCACCCTCCGCTAGTTCTGGACTCACCCACAAGAGGAAATGTCCTTCCCACACCCGCCTTGTCGAGGCTGTTCAGGGTCTTGTAAACTTCAATCCAATCGCCCCTCACTCTGCTAAACTCCAGTGGGAACAAGCCCAGTCTGTCCCACCTCTCCCCATAAGACAACCCGCTCATTCCGGGCGTCAATGCGGTAAACCTCCTCTGAACCGCCTCCAACGCATTTACACCCTTCCTCAAATAAGGAGACCAAAACTGCCCACGGTATTCGAGAGGCAGTCTCACCAACGCCCTGCACGACTGAAGCATAACATCCTAACTTTTATGTTCAATCCCTCTCGCAATAAAGGATAGCGTTCCATTAGCCTTCTTCATGACTTGCTGCACCTGCAGACTAACTTTTTGTGACTCATGCACAGTGCAGAAGGAGGCCATTCGGCCCATCGATGACTCCCTGAAAGAGCGTCCTACCTAGTCCCACTCCCCTGCCTTATCCCCGTAACCTTGCACATTTTCTCTTTTCCGATAGCAGTCCAATTCCGCTCTGAATACGTTGATCGACTCCTGTCAGGAAGTTCATCCCAGGTTCCAACCACCCTCTGGGTGATAAAAATTTCCCCTCACATCACATTTACCACCTTTTTTTGCCAATCATTTTGAATCTGCTCCCTCTAGTTCTTGACGCCCTCCAGAGTGGGAACAGTTTCTCACTATTTACCCTGTCCGTACCCCTCAGGATCTTGAGCACCTCCATCAAGTCTCCTCTCAGCCTTCTCTTCTCCAAGGAAAACGGTCCCAACCTCTCCTCGTTGCTACAGCTCTTCATCCCGGGAATCATTCTCGTGAATCCCCTCTCTCCAAAGCCTTCACATCCTTCCCCAAGCATGGTGCCCAGAACTGGACGCAGTACTCCAGATGAGGCCTAACTGGTGTCTTATACAAGTTCAACATGATCTCCTTACTCTAGTACTCAATACCCCTATTAATAAAGCCTAAGATACCATATCCTTAACTGCTGTCTCAACATAGAAGAACCATAGAAAAGTTACAGCACAGAAGGAGGCCATTCAGCCCATCTTGTCCATGCCAGCCCGAGGACATCAAGGTGCCCTTTCCAATCCCACCTCCCTGCATCCGGCCCATAGCCCTGCAGCTTACAGCACTTTAAGTTGCAGATCCAGGTACTTTTTAAAAAGAGTTTAGAGTTTCTGCCTCTACCACCAACTCGGGCAGCGAATCCCAGACACCCACTACCCTCTGCGTCAAAAAAGTTCTTCCTCATGTCCCCCCCTACACCTTCTGCCGCTTATCTTGAATCTATGTCCTCTCGTTCTAAAATTCTCCACCAAGGGAAACGATTTTATCCTGTCCATACTATCTATTCCCCCTCGTCATTTTGTACACCTCAATCAAGTCACCTCTCAGCCGCCTTTGTTCGAAGGAGAATAACCCCAACCTGTCCAATCTCTCCTCGTGGTTACACTTTTCTAACCCTGGCAACATTCTTGTAAACTAAAGGTGCTTGTGCGCATTCGTGTTAGAGAGTGAGTGTGCGTGCGTGCGCATGTGCGTGACTGAGTGTGTGCTTGTGTGTGTATGTGCTTGTGCATGTGTGGCTGTGCGCGCGTGTGTATTTGTGTGGGTACGCGTGTGTGCGTGTACATGTGTGTGTGCATGTGCTTATGTGTGCATGTGCTTGTGCGTGCGCATGTGTGGATGTGTGTGTGTGTTTGTGCGGGCACGCGTGTGTGCGTGTACATGTGTGTGTGCATGTGCTTATGTGTGCATGTGCTTGTGCGTGTGCATGTGTGGATGTGTGCGTGTGTGTGGGCAATGGTGTGTGCGTGTACATGTGTGTGTGCATGTCCTTGTGTGTGCGTGCGCACGTGTGTGCATGTATTTGTGCAAGAGTGCGTGTGTGTGCATGCACGCACATGTGCGTGTGCATGATTGAGTGTGTGTGTGTGCGTGCGTGTGAGAGTGAGAGTGTGTATGTGTGTGCGAGAGTGTGCGTGCGTGAGTGTAAAAATGAGTGACGTGTGTGCGTGCATGCGCATGTGTGTGTGCATGTGCGTGCATGTGCACGTGTATGTGCGCATGTGTGTTTGCACGTGTGTGTGCATGTGCTTGTGTGTGTGCATGTGCGTGTGCGTGTTCTTATGTGTGTCCGTGTGTGCGCATATGTCTGTGTGCGCGTGGTTCTGTCTGTGTGACTAATTTAGAGGTGGGTAAACTGCAAGGTTGAAATTATCAAAAGGGTCAGGTGTAAAAGGATATTCATTCTAATGAGTGAGCTAGGCTAAAGTCAGCAGATAGGGTGTGACTGAAATTTCCAATGGAGAGAGAGGTGTTTGGCTTTCAAGTAAGCTGTTTACAATTAACAGGATAAACAAGGCAGGTTATTATGTTGATTTTTCCTGAAAGTGCTGGCCATAATGACAGCATAAAAGATTCGTAAGTTATGGGTAAATTAAATGCCAAAAACATGGGGGAACAATGGGGTTTACAGATTACAGAGGAGAAAATATATTTAAAGAAGGATGGAAGGCTGTGTGTGGGGTGGCTGTGTAATATCTGAAAGATACACCATGTGAAACAGCCTTGGGGGAAAAGCCTCTAGCCGCTTTGCAGAGGTTTGCTGTTCCAGTAACCAAAGTTGTGTTCAAAGCCCTTGGAATTCCACTGTCGAGTGGGTGCTGGTGGCGACCTTGCTGGATCGTCGCTATAAACTTAAAATCTGTTTTGGACAGTTGCCTTAAAGGGGGCGTGTAGTAAGGGGTCAGGCTAACTAGGAATTTTGGGGAATTGTTATAATATTAAGCAACCGTGTAATAGTAATCTTGTGTGTGTGTTTCATTCTTTCCCTTTCTTAATAAATGATTTAGTCAAATTTTTAAAACCTCTGAAGGCGTTGGTGGACTCATTCACTTCTGAGGTCAGCGCCACAAACCTTCTCGTGACAAATACAAATTGCCAGGACCGCCGCGACAGCTTGGCCAAGCCTCCCTTGCGGGTTTGGCCAGCCTGACAAACACCGCCTGCCTTATCCCAACAACAACCCCTGTCGTCCCAGAAAGCTTGACCGTGCGCCCTCTCGGGCAAGCGCACACCCTTCCTTAGGTCAGAGGCGAGAACCGTGCGCTGCCTCCTCAAAGCCCCACCTCATCGCAGCGAGGCTTCATTCGCTCTTATATTCCAACCCGGTCACTGTCCTCCCAACCGCTTGCTGCACCTCCGCGTTAACGATCTGTCATTCGAGGAGCGAGGCAGCCCCCCAAAATCCCCGGGCGTACCAACGCTGACTCCCTCCCCCCCCCCCTTTCCTTTTCAGTTAAAAAAACAAATTTCGCTCTCCCGTTTCTTCCCGGCCAAAAGTGGGATGGTTTCACAATTCTCCCACATTGTGCTCCCAGCTGCCACCTTTGTTGGCTGCTGAGCTCCCCTTGTCTATCTCCCCTTGCAGCCTTTTTTGCGATGCATCAACCTCGTGCTCACGCTCCCGCCTCACTTTGCGAGGTCAGCCAATCCCTGGGTTGTACAAACGCTCCAATTCCCACCTTCGAAATCGTGGAGGCAGATTGGGGAGGAAGCTGTGAGCACGGCAGCTGCAGTCGGTGGCCCACCTCAAAGTCTCCCACCTATTCAGGCTCCGGTTTCTGCCCGTTAACCGGTCCTCAAACCGGGCGGGTGTATTGCTTCCGAAACTCCCCCGCGAGGCTGAATCCACTCTTCCCGTGCCCCTTTCGCCGCAAGTTCGGAAAATCCAAATGAACGCCTCACCTACTAGTTCACCCTCGCCCGACCTTTAGCGCAGGAAGTCCCTGATCTGAGCTGAGATGACCCTCGCTGACCCCGCCCGACCTTTAGCGCAGGAAGTCCCTGATCTGAGCCGAGATGACCTTCACTGACCCCGTCTGACCTTTGGCACAGGAAGTCCCTGACCCGAGTTGACACAACTCTCGCTGACCTCGCCCAAACTTTAGCACAGGAAGTCCCTGACTCAAACCTCGCTGACTACACCCGACCTTTAGCACAGGAAGTTCCTGACCTGAGCCAGCACGACCCTCGCTGACCATACCCGACCTTTAGCACAGGAAGACCCTGACCCAAGCCGGCACGACGCTCGCTGACCCCACCTGACCTTTAGCACAGGAAGTCCCTGGCCCGAGACGGCATGACCCTCGCTAACCCGGACTGAAAATTAGCACAGGAAGTCCCTGACCCGAACCTCGCTGACCACACCCGAACTTTAGCACAGGAAGTCCCTGGCCCGAGCCGGCACGACCCTCGCTGACCTCGCCCGACCTTTAGCACAGGAAGCCCCTGACCTGAGCCAACATGAACCTCACTGATCCCCCCCGACCTTTAGCACAGGAAGTTTCTGACCTGAGCCGACATGACCCTCGCTGACCCCGTCTGACCTTTAGCACAGGAAGTCCCTGACCCAAACCTCGTTGACCACACCCGACCTTTAGCACAGGAAGTCCCTGACCCGCGCCGACATGAACCTCGCTGACCCCACCCAGCAGCCTGTGTTTTTTTTTCCTGCTAGTTTACTCAAACACTTCATTCTCCCACTTCCATCAGTTTCTTGGTCATCCTCTGCTGATGTGTAAATGTCTAAATTTGCCCCTCTTTTTATGCCTACTTTGTAAGCCTCTCTTCATCTAATGCTATCCACATCCTGGGGGTGACCATTGACCAGAAACTGAACCGGACCAGTCACATAAATACTGTGGCTGCAAGAGCAGGTCAGAGGCTGGGAATCCTGCGGAGAGTCACTCACCTCCTGACTCCCCCCCAAAGCCTGTTCACCATCTACAAGACACAAGTCAGGAGGGTGATGGGACACTCCCCCCCCACTTGCCTGGATGAGTGCGGCTCCCACAACACTCGAGAAGCTCGACACCGTCCAGGACAAAGCAGCCCCTGCTCGATCGGCACCCCATCCACAAACATTCACTCCCCCCACCACCGACACACAGTAGCAGCAGTGTGTGTACCATCTACAAGATGCACCGCAGCAACTCACCGAGGCTCCTTCGACAGCACCTTCCAAACCCACGACTGCTACCGTCTAGAAGGACGAGGGCAGCAGACGCACGGGGAACACCCCCACCTGGAAGTTCCCCTCCGAGCCGCACTCGCCATCCCGACTTGGGAATATATCGGCCGTTCCTTCACTGTCGCCGGGTCAAAATCTTGGGAACTCCCTTCCTAACAGCACGGTGGGTGTACCTACACCACAGGGGACCGCAGCAGCTCAAGAAGGCGGCTCACCCACCACCACCTTCTCAAGGGGGCAATTAGGGGGATGGGCAATAAATGCTGGGCCCGGCCCAGCGAGGCCCACGTCCCCGTAATGAATAAATAAAACATCTCTTGTCAGCTATGGTTGTAGCATTTTTCAGTAGAGGGTTTGTTCCTCAATGGAATATATATCAACTGAAAATTATGAACTATTTCTTTAAAGGTTTTGCCAAAGTTCATCTCTCATCATATATTTTAATCTAGTTTCCCAATCCACCTTAGCCAACTTGCTCCTCAAACCAATGTAATTATCTATGTTCAAATCTTTTGTGTTTATTCATTCACAGGATGTGGGCCTCTCTGGGCCGGGCCCAGCATTTATTGCCCATCCCTAATTGCCTCCTTGAGTAGGTGGTGGTGGGTGAGCCGCCTTCTCGAGCCGCTGCAGTCCCCTGTGGTGTAGGTACACCCACCGTGCTGTTAGGGAGGGAGTTCCCAGGATTTTGACCCAGCCACAGTGACGGAACGGCCGATACATTCCCAAGTTGGGATGGCGAGTGCGGCTCGGAGGGGAACTTCCAGGTGGTGGTGTTCCCCGTGCGTCTGCTGCCCTCGTCCTTCTAGACGGTAGCGGTCGTGGGTTTGGAAGGTGCTGTCGAAGGAGCCTGGATGAGTTGCTGCGGTGCATCTTGTAGATGGTACACACACTGCTGCCACTGTGCATCGGTGGTGGAGGGAGTGAATGTTTGTGGATGGGGTGCTGATCGAGGGGGGGCTGCTTTGTCCTGGACGGTGTCGAGCTTCTCGAGTGTTGTGGGAGCTGCACTCATCCAGGCAAGTGGGGGGAGTGTCCCATCACCCTCCTGACTTGTGTCTTGTAGATGGTGGACAGACTTTGGGGGGGAGTCAGGAGGTGAGTGACTCTCCGCAGGATTCCCAGCCTCTCTGACCTGCTCTTGTAGCCGCAGTGTTTGTATGGCTGGGTCGGTTCCGTTTCTGGTCCATGGTCACCCCCAGGATGTTGATAGTCAGGGGTTCAGTGATGGTAATGCCCATTGAACGTCAAGGGGCGATGGTTAGATTCTCTCTTGTTGGGGATGGTCATTGCCTGGCACCTGTGTGGCGCGAATGTCACTTGCCACTTGTCAGCCCAAGGCTGGACATTGTCCAGCTCTTGCTGCATTTGGCCATGGGCTGCTTCAGCATCTGAGGAGCCGTGAACGGTGCCGAACGTTGTGCAACCATCAGCGAGCATCCCCACCTCCGACTTGATGAGGGAGGCAACTGAAGATGATTGGGCCGAGGACACAAATTTTGAGACCCTCAAAACCGCCCTCGAATGCAAGGTGAAATTGCACCGTACCGTGATCACTTTGCCCCAGGGGAGCCTTTACTCCCGTACCATGATCGCTCTCCCCTAAAAGATCCAGGGCGAAACGGCGGCCAATCGGGCCCAGCTTCTCCAGTCTAGCCCTAAAACCGAAGGCCGTTCATGGCTCGGTAGCGTTGTGGTGGATTCCCTTCCGGTATTCAAAACCCGCAATGGTTTAGAAGCCAGAACGCGCGATGGGACCTCCTTGGCTCTCTCCCGGCCGGCGGTGCGAATTGTGCCGCTATCTCGGGTCCCGTTCACCGCGATACCTGGGTGGGGGGGGGGCGGGGTTAGTGGTTTGGGGGGTGGGGAAGGAAGGGGTTGGGGGATGGGATGGGATGGGGGGGGGCGGGGGGGGGTTTGGTACTTACCTCGAGGTCCGGGTGGGAGGCCGCCAGCTCCTCCTCTGTCGCCGGGCGACCCCGCTGGTGGTGGGGCGCGGCCCCTCCCCTCGGAGAGGGCGATCCGGCCCCCGGGCCCCGAGCCGGCCTGGTGGGCCGCCCCTCCCCGCCGCCGCCGCGTCCGCGGCCGCCGCGCCCGCGGCCGCCGCGCTTCTCCGTCTCCGTCTCCGTCTCCGTCGCCGGTGCGCCCCTTCCGGTGGGCCCGGGCGTGGGCCGCCGCCTGCTGGTGGGTCCTGAGCAGCCGCCCGCAGCTGGGGCACTGGCCCGGCCTCCTCTCCCCCTCCCCGCCTCCTCCTCCTCCTCCTCCTCCTCCTCTTCCCTCCGAGGGCCCGGTCCCACCGCCATTCTGGACCCGGGCGGACTCTTCCCCCTCCCCCCACTCCCCCTCCCCCTCCCCCTCCTCCTCCTCCAGACCCCTCGCCCGAGCCGCCGCCTGGAGCCGCTCGACGCAGTTGCCTCCCCCGGCGACCGCCAGCCCCAGGAAGCCCAGGAGGGCGCGCCCCTCGTCCCCCGGGGCCCTCCCGCCCTGGCTGGGCCCCGCTCCCCCTCCCCCTCCCCCTCCCGGCCCGGGCCCAGGCCCAGGCCCAGGCCCGGCGGCCTGCAGCAGGCCCGAGAAGAAGGCCCCGTAGGCCAGCAGGCCCCGCCCCCAGGCCTCGGCCCCCGGGGCCGGGGGGTTGCCGGGACCGGGGCCCGGACCGGCCTGCACGGCTCCGGCCGCCGGGGGCGCCCCCCTCCGCCTCTCGGGGCGGGGGTGGGCCAGCCTCAGGCCCAGCTTGTTGAGGTGGACCTTCATGTGGTTCTTGAGGAACCAGGGCTCCTTGAAGCGCCGGCCGCACACCTGGCAGCCGTGGTCGAAGGAGTCCTTGTGCTTGCGCATGTGGCCCTTGAGGAACCAGGACTGGGTGAAGCCCTGGCCGCACACTTGGCAGCGGAAGGCCGGCAGGGGCGGGGGCGGGGGAGGGGGAGGTGGGGGAGGGGGAGGTGGAGGTGGGGGAGGGGGAGGGGGAGCGGGTGGGCCGGGCCCCTGGGCGGGGGAGGGGCTCTGCGGCTGCGGGCGGAGGCCGGGCGCCAGGTGGGCCTCCTCCAGGTGCTCGATCAGCCGGACCTCCAGGGCGGCGGCGAAGGGGCAGAGGGTGCACCTGTAGGGCCGGTGCAGGATGCGGACGTGGCGCTCCAGCTCCTCCTCCGTCCTGAACTTGCCCTTGCAGAAGGCGCAGCGGAAACCCGGCGGGCCGGGGAGGAGGGGCGGAGGCGGAGGAGGAGGCGGAGGAGGAGGGCCGCTCCCCGCTCCCCGAGCCACCCCCGCTAGGCCCGACGGCGGCGGCGCCTCCTCCTCCTCCTCCTCCTCCTCCACCTCCACCTCCACCTCCTCCTCCGCCGACGGGCCCACCACCAGGCCCGGGGCCTGGGTCAGGCCTCGGCCTAGCCGCTCCCCCCGCAGGCAGGCCCGCTCCTCCAGCTCCAGCAGCAGGCGGCTCTCCCCGGCGGGGCCGGGGGGCCGGTGGGTGCGCAGGTGGATCTTCAGGTTGCCCTTCTGGGCCGCCCGGTGGTCGCAGTAAGGGCAGCGGAAAGGCTTCTCGCCCGTGTGGACCCGCATGTGCAGCGACAGGATGCTGTTGAAGCGGAAGCGCTTGCCGCAGACGGGGCAGGGGAACTTGCGGGAGAGGCCGCCCTCGGGATCGCCGCTGGCCGAGGCCGCCAGAGGAGGAGGAGGAGGAGGAGGAGTAGGAGTAGGGGAGCCTAGGCCCAGGCCCAGGCCGGGCCCGTTGAAGAAACGTTGCAGGTCCAGCTCCTCGTAGTCCAGATCGGAGATGCCCATCCCGCCCTCGGGCCACAGAGGCTCGGGGCAGTCCTCCTCGGCCGGGGGGTCGCTGTGTCCGGGCGCGGGCGTTGGGGAGGGGACGTGGCGGGGGGACACGGTCTCCTCCATCTCCTGAAATAAAAAGAGGGCACAAGGTCAGGCCGGCAACAGGCAGGGTCTCAGGAGCAGGTACATCCCGGGTTTAGATACAGAGTAAAGCTACCTCTACACTGTCCCCATCAAACACGCCCAGGGCAGGTACAGCACAGGGTTAGATACAGAGTAAAGCTCCCTCTACACTGTCCCCATCAAACACTCCCAGGACAGGTACAGCACAGCGTTAGATACAGAGTAAAGCTACTTCTACACCATCCCCATCAAACACTCACAGGACATGTACAGCACGGGGTTAGATACAGAGTAAATCTCCCTCTACACCCACCCCATCTAACACTCTCAGGACAGGTACAGCACGGGGTTAGATACAGAGTAAAGCTCCCTCTACACCGTCACCATCAAGCACTCCCAGGACAGGTACAGCACGGGGTTAGATACAGAGTAAATCCACCCCTACACTGTCCACATCAAATACTCCCAGGACAGGCAAAGCACGGGGTTAGACACTGAGTAAAGCTCCATCTACACTGCCCCATCAAACACTGACAGGGCAGGTACAGCACGGGGTTGGATATAGAGTAAAGGTTCCTCTACATTGTCCCCATCAATCACTCCCAGGACAGGTACAGCACGGGGCTACATAGAGATTAAACTCCCTCTACACTGTCCCCGTCAAACACTCACAGGGGAGGTATAGCACTTGGGTAGAATACAGAGTAAATCTCCCTCTACAGCAACCCATTCAAACACACCCTGGACAGCAACAGCACAGGGTTAGATACAGAGTAAAGCTCCCTCTACACTGTCCCTGTCAAACACTCCCGGGACAGCTACAGCACAGGGTGAGATACAGAGGAAAGCTCCCTCTACACTGTCCCCATCAAACACTCCCAGGACAGGTACAGCACAGGGATGGATACAGAGTAAAGCTCCCTCTACACCGTCCCCATCAAACACTCCCAGGACAGGTACAGCACGGGTTTAGAGAGAGAGTGAAGCTCCATCTACATCGTCATCATCAAACAGTCCCAGGACAGGTACAGCTCCAGGTTAGATACATAGTAAAGCTCCCTCTATATTGTCCCCATCAAACACTCCCAGGGTATGTACAGCACGGATTTGGATATAGAGTAAAGCTCACTCTACATCGTCCCCATTAATCACTCCCAGATTCAGCACGGGGTTAGATAGAGATTTAAAGCTCCCTCTAAACTGTACCCAACAAACAATCCCAGGACAAGCAGAGCATGGGGTTCGATACAGAGTAAAGCTCCCTCAACAGTGTCCCCATCAAACACTCCCAGTATATGTAGAGCGTGGGGGTTAGATTCAGAGTAAATCTCCCTCTACACTGTCCCCAACAAACACTCCCAGGACAGGTACAGCACGGGGTTAGATACAGAGTAAATCTCCCCCTACAGTGTCCCCGTCAAACACTCCCAGGACATGTAGAACGCGAGGGTTAGATTCAGAATAAATCTCAGTCTACACTGTCCCCATCAAACACACCCAGGGCAGGTACAGCACGGGGTTAGATACAGAGAAAAGCTCCCTCTACACTGACTCAATCAAATACTCACTGGACAGGTACAGCAAAGGGTTAGATACAGAGTAAAGCTCCCTCTAATCTGTCCCCATCAAACACTCCCAGGACCCATACAGCATGGCGTTAGATATAGAGTAAAGCTCCCCCTACACTCTCCCCATCAAACAATCACAGGACAGGTACAGCACGGCGTTAGATACAGAGTAAAGCTCCTTTTAAACCGTCCCCATGAAACACTCTCAGGACAGTTACAGTACAGGGATGGATACAGAGTAAAACTCCCTCTACACTGTCCTCATCAAACACTCCCAGGACAGGTACAGCACGGGGTTAGATACAGAGTAAAGCTCCCTCTACACTGTCCCCATCAAACTCTCACAGGTCAGGTACAGCACGGGGGTTAGATACAGGGTAAAGGTCAAACTACACAGTCCCCATGAAACACTCCCATGAAAGGTACAGCATGGGGTCAGTTACATTGCAAAGATCTCTTTACAGTGTCTCCATTAAACACTCCCAGGTAGGTACTGTACAGTGTAAGATGAAGCGTAAAGCCAACTCTATACTGTCCCTATCAAACACTCCTAGGACAGGTGCGGCATGGATCAGATAAAGAGCAATGCTTCCTCGACACCGTCCCTATCAAAACCTCTCAGTACAGGTGCAACACATGGATAGAAACAGAGTAAAGCTCCCTCTACAGAGTCCCCATCAAACAATCCCAGGACAGGTACAGCAAGGGGTTAGATACAAAGTAAATCTCCCTCTAAAATGAACCCCTCAAACACTCCCAGGACAGGTACAGCACGGGGTTAGATACAGAGTAAAGCTCCCTCTACACCGACTCAATCAAACACTCCCAGGACAGGTACAGCACAGGGTTAGATACAGAGTAAAGCTCCCTCTACACTGTCCCCATCAAACACTCCCAGGACAGGTACAGCACGGGGTTAGATACAGAGTAAAGCTCCCTCTACACTGTCCCCATCAAACACTCCCAGGACAGGTACAGCATGGGGTCAGTTACAGAGTAAAGCTCCCTCTACACTGTCCCCATCAAACACTCCCATTACACGTACAGCACGGGGTTAGATACCGAGTGAAGTTCCATCTACACCGTCCCCATCAAACAGTCCCAGGGCAGTTGAAGCATGGGGTTAGATGCAGGGTAAAGCCCAATCTACACCGTCCACATCAAAGTCTCCCAGGACAGGTACACTACGGGGTTAGATGCAGAGTCAAGCTCCCTTTACACCGTCCCCATCAAACACTCCCAGGACAGGTACAGCACGGCGGTTAGAAACAGATTAAAGCTCCCTCTACACTGTCCCCATCAAACACTCCCAGGACAGGTACAGCATGGGATTAGATACAGAGTAAAGCTCTCTCTACACCGTCCCCATCAAACACTCCCAGGACAGACACAGCACAGGGTTAGATACAGAGTAAATCTCCCTCTACACCGTCCCCATCAAACACTCCCAGGACAGACACAGCACGGGGTTAGATACAGTGTAAAGCTCCCTCTACACTGTTCCCATCAAACACTCCCAGGACAGGTACAGCATGGGATTAGATACAGAGTAAAGCTCTCTCTACACCGTCCCCATCAAACACTCCCAGGACAGACACAGCACAGGGTTAGATACAGAGTAAATCTCCCTCTACACCGTCCCCATCAAACACTCCCAGGACAGACACAGCACGGGGTTAGATACAGAGTAAATCTCCCTCTACACTGTCCCCATCAAACACTCCCAGGACAGGTACAGCATGAGGTTCGATACAGAGTAAAGCTCCCTCTGCACTGTCCCCATCAAACACTCCCAGGGCAGGTACTGCATGGGGATAGAAACAGAGTAATGCTGCCTCTTCATCGTATCCATCAAACATACCCAGGACAGGTACAACACGGGGTTAGATCCAGAGTAAAACTCCCTCAATTCCAACCCCATCAAACACTCCCAGGTGAGCGAATGCACGAGGTTAGATAAAGAATATAGCTCCCTCTACACTGTCCCCATCAAACACTCCCATGACAGGTACAGCACGGGGTTAGATTCAGAGTCAAGCTCCCTCTACACTGTTCCCATTAAACACTCCCAGGACAGTTACAGGGCAGGGATTAGGTACAGAGTAAACCTCCCTCTAACCCCACCCAATCAAACAAACCCAGAACAGGTAGAGTGCTGGGTTAGATAAAGAGTAATCATCTGTCAACACTGTCCCCATGAAATATTCACAGGGCAGGTACAGCACGGGGTTAGATGCAAAGTAAAGCTACCTCTACACTGTCCCCATCAAACACGCCCAGGGCAGGTACAGCACAGGTTTAGATACAGAGTAAATCACCCTCTACACTGTCCCCGACAAACACTCCCAGGACAGGTACGGCACGGGGTTAGATACAGGGTAAAGCTCCCTCTACACCGTCCCCATCAAACACTCCCAGGACAGGTACAGCATGGAGTTAGATACAGGGTAAAGCTCCCTCTACACTGTCGCCATCAAACACTCCCAGGACAGGTACAGCATGGGGTTAGTTACAGAGCAAAGCTCCTTCTACATTGTCCCCACCAAACACTCCCAGGCAGGTACAGTACAGTGTAGGATAAAGGGTAACGCCACCTCTACACCATCGCCATCAAACACTCCCAGGACAGGTACAGCACGAGGTTAGATACAGAGTAAAACTCCCTCTATACTGTCCCCATCAAACATTCCCAGGACAGGTACAGCACGGTGTTAGATACAGAATAAAGCTCCCTCAACAATGTCCCCGTCAAACACTCGCAGGGCTGGTACAGCATGGGGATAGGATAGGGAGCAAAGATCCCTCGACACTGCCCTCATCAAACACTCCCAGGCCAGATACTGCACGGGGTTAAATACAGAGTAAAGCACCCTCAACACTGTCCCAATCAAACACTCCCAGGACAGGTACAGCACAGGGTTAGATACAGAAGAAAGGTCCCACTACATTGCCCCATCAAACATTCCCAGGACAGATACAGCACGGGGTTAGATACAAAGTAAAGCTCCCTCTACACTGTCCCCATCAAACACTCCCAGGAAATGTACAGCATAGATTTGATACAGAGTAAATGTCCCAATACACTTTCCCCATTAAACACTCCCAGGAGATGTACAGCATAGAGTTGATACTGAGTAAAGGTCCCTCTACAGTGACCCCAGCAACATTCCCAGGGCAGGTACAGCAGGGGGTTAGATAAGGAGTAAAGATCCCTCGACACTGCCCTTATCAAACACTTCTGGACAGGTACAGCACGGGGTTAGATAATGAGTAAAGCTCTATCTACACTGTCGCCATCAAACACTCCCAGGACAGTTAAAGTACGGAGTTAGATACAGAGTAAAGCTCCGTCTACACCGTCCCCATCAAACACTCCCAGGACAGGTACAGCACGGGGTTAGATACAGAGTAAAGCTCTATCTACACAGTTGCCATCAAACACTCCCAGAACAGGTACAGTACGGAGTTAGATACAGAGTAAAGCTCCGTCTACACCGTCCCCATCAAACACTCACACGCAGGTACAGTACGGTGTAAGATAAAGGGTAATGCCACCTCGACACTGTCCACATCAAACACTCCCAGGGCAGGTACAGCATGGGGTTAGATACAGAGGAAGGCACCTTCTACACTCTACCTATCAAAATCTCTCAGGACAGGTGCAACACGGGGATTGAAGTAGAGCAAAGCTCCCCCTTCATTGTCCCCATCAAGCACTCCCAGAACAGGTACAGCATGGGTTTAGATACAGAGTAAATATTCCTCTAAACTGTCCCCGTCTATCACACCCAGGACAGGTACAGCATGGGGTAGATACAGAGTAAAGATCCCTCTACGCTGTCCCCAACAAAAACTCCCAGGACAGGTACAGCACCGGGTAAGATACAGAGTAAAGCTCCCTCTACACTGTCCCCATCAAACACTCCCAGGACAGGTACAGCACAGGGTTAGATACAGAGTAAACCTCCCTCTACACTGTCCCCATCAAGCAATCCAAGGACAGGTACAGTACGGGGTTAGGTACAGAGTAAAGATTACTCTACACTGTCCCCGTCAAACACTCTCAGGTCAGGTACAGCACGGTTTTATATACAGAGTAAAGATTCCTCTAAACTCTCCCCATCGATCACTCGCAGGAAAGGGACTGCACGGGGTTAGATACAGAGTAAAGCTCCGTCTACACCGTCCCCATCAAACACTCCCAGGACAGGTACAGCACGGGGTTAGATACAGAGTAAATCACATTCTACACCATCCCCATCAAACACTCCCAGGCAGGTACAGTACAGTGTAAGATAAAGGGTGAAGCCACCTCTACACTGTCCCCATCAAACACTCCCAGGACAGGTACAGCACGGGGTTAGATACAGAGTGATGCTCCCTATACACTGTCCCAATTTAATACTCCCAGGACAATTAGAGTACAGTTTTAGATACAGTCTAAAGCTTCCTCTATACTGTCCCCATCAAACACTCCCAGGACAGGTACAGCACAGGGTTAGATACAGAGTAAATCTCCCTCTACACTGTCCCCATCAAACACTCCCAGGACAGGTACAGCACGAGGTTCGATACAGAGTAAAGCTCCCTCTACACTGTCCCCATCAAACACTCCCAGGACAGATACAGCACGGAGTTAGATACAGAGTAAAGCTCGCTCTACACTGTCCCCATCAAACACTCCCAGGACAGGTACAGCACGAGGTTCGATACAGAGTAAAGCTCCCTCTGCACTGTCCCCATCAAAAACTCCCAGGACAGGTACAGCACGGGGGTTAGAAACAGAATAAAGCTCCCTCTACACTGTCCCCATCAAACACTCCCAAGACAGGTATAGCTTGGTATTAGATACAGAGTAAAGCTCTCTTTACACCGTCCCCATCAAACACTCCCAGGACAGGTACAGCATGGTGTTGCATATAGAGTAAAGGTCCCTCTATATTGTCCCCATCAAACACTCCCAGGCAGGCACTGCACGGTGTTAGATACATATTAAAGCTCCCTCTTCACTGTCCCCTTCAAACACTCCCAGGACAGGTACAGCTCGGGGTTAGATACAGTGTAGAGCTCCCTCTACACCGTCCCCATCAAACACTCCCAGGGCAGGTACAGCATTGAGCTGATACAGAGTAAATCTGCCTCTACACCGTCCCCATCAAACACTCCCAGGA
Source organism: Carcharodon carcharias (assembly GCF_017639515.1). Lineage (NCBI taxonomy): Eukaryota > Metazoa > Chordata > Chondrichthyes > Lamniformes > Lamnidae > Carcharodon > Carcharodon carcharias. The sequence continues at coordinate 6,679,066 of NW_024470624.1, forward strand.
CAGACACAGCACGGGGTTAGATACAGAGTAAAGCTCCCTCTACACTGTCCCCATCAAACACTCCCAGGACAGGTACAGCATGGGGTCAGTTACAGAGCAAAGCTCCTTCTACAGTGACCCCATCAAACACTCCCAGGACAGGTACAGCATGGGGATAGATAGGGAATAAAGATGCCTCGACACTGCCCTTATCAAACACTCCTGGACAGGTACAGCACGTAGTTAAATACAGAGTAAATCTCCTTCCACACCATCCACATCAAACACTCCCAGGCAGGTACAGTACAGTGTAAGATAAAGGGCAGAGCCAACTCTACACTGCCGCCATCAAACACTCCCAGGACAAGTACAGCACGGGGTGACATACAGAGTAATGCTCCCTATACACTGTCCCAATTTAATACTCCCAGGACAATTACAGTACAGTTTTAGATACAGACTAAAGCTTCCTCTACACTGTCCCCAACAAACACTCCCAGGATAGGTACAGCACAGGGTTAGATACAGAGTAAAGATCCCTCTACACTGTCCCCATCAAACACTCCCAGGACAGGTACAGCACGAGGTTCGATACAGAGTAAAGCTCCCTCTACACTGTCCCCATCAAACACTCCCAGGTCAGGTACTGCATGGGGATAGAAACAGAGTAATGCTGCCTCTACATCGTTTCCATCAAACATACCCAGGACAGGTACAGCACGGGGTTAGATCCAGAGTAAAACTCCCTCAATTCCAACCCCATCAAACACTCCCAGGTGAGCGAATGCACGAAGTTAGATAAAGAATATAGCTCCCTCTACACTGTCCCCATCAAACACTCCCAGGACAGGTACAGCACGGGGTTAGAGTCAGAGTCAAGCTCCCTCTACACTGTTCCCATTAAACACTCCCAGGACAGGTACAGCACGGGGTTAGATTCGGAGTCAAGCTCCCTCTACACTCTCCCTATCGAACACTCCCAGGACAGGTACAGCACGGGGTTGGATACAGAGTAAGTTCCCTCTACACTGTCCCCATCAAACACTCCCAGGACAGGTACAGCACAGGGTTAGATACAGAGTAAACCTCCCTCTACACTGTCCCCATCAAGCACTCCCAGGACAGGTACAGCACGGGGTTAGTTACAGAGTAAAGATTCCTCTAAACTCTCCCCATCGATCACTCGCAGGACAGGGACTGCACAGGTTTAGATACAGAGTAATGCTTCCTATACACTGTCCCAAACTAATACTCACAGGACAATTACAGTACACTTTTAGATACAGAGTAAATCTCACTCTACACTATCCCCATCAAACACTCCCAGGAGAGGGACACCACGAGGTTCGATACAGAGTAAAGCTCCCTCTACACCGTCCCCATCAAACACTCCCAGGGCAGGTACAGCACGGGTTTAGATACAGAGTAAAGCTAACTCGACACTGTACCCAACAAACATTCGCAGGACAGGTACAGGGCGGGCATTAGGTACAGAGGAAATCTCCCTCTACCCCCACCATATCAAACACTGCCAGGACAGGTACAGCACTGGGTTAGATACAGAGTAAAGCTCCCTCTACACTGTCCCCATCAAACACTCCCAGGACAGGTACAGCACGGGGTTAGATACAGAGTAAAGCGCCCTCTACACTGTCCCCATCAAACACTCCCAGGACAGGTACGGCACGGGGTTAGATACAGACTAAAGCTCTCTCTACACTCTCCCCATCTAACACTCCCAGGACAGGTACAGCATGGGGTCAGTTACAGAGCAAAGATCCTTCTACAGTGACCCCATCAAATGCTCGCGGGACAGGTACAGCATAGAGTTGATACAGAGTAAAGGTCCCAAGACACTGTCCCCATCAAACACACCCAGGACAGGTACAGCACGGGGTTAGATACAGATTAAAGCTCCCTCTACACTGTCCACATCAAACACTCCCAGGGCAGGTACAGCACGGGGTTAGATACAGGGTAAAGCTCCCTGTACACTGTCCCCATCAAACACTCCCAGGACAGGTACAGCACGGGGTTAGATACAGAGTAAAGCTCCCTCTACACCATCCCCATCAAACACTCCCAGGACAGGTACAGCACGGGGTTAGATACAGAGTAAATCTCCCTCTACACTGTCCCCATCAAACACTCCCAGGACAGGTACAGCACGAGGTTAGATACAGAGTAAAGCTCTCTCTACACTGTCCCCATCAAACACTCCCAGGACAGGTACAGCATGGGGTCAGTTACAGAGCAAAGCTCCTTCTACACTGTCCCCATCAAACACTCCCAGGCAGGTACACTACAGTGTAAGATAAAGGATAAAGCCACCTCTACACCATCGCCATCAAACTCTCCCAGGACAGGTACAGCACGGGGTTAGATACAGAGTAATGCTCCCTATACACTGTCCCAATTTAATACTCCCAGGACAATTGCAGAACAGTTTTAGATACAGACTAATACTTCCTCTACACTGTCCCCATCAAACACTCCCAGGACAGGTACAGCACGGGGTTCGATACAGAGTAAAGCTCCCTCTACACTGTCCCCATCAAACACTCCCAGGGCAGGTACTGCATGGGGATAGAAACAGAGTAATGCTGCCTCTACATCGTATCCATCAGACATACCCAGGACAGGTACAGCACGGGGTTAGGTCCAGAGTAAAATTCCCTCAATTCCAACCCATCAAACACTCCCAGGTGAGCGAACGCACGAGGTTAGATAAAGAGTATAGCTCCCTCTACACTGTCCCCATCAAACACTCCCAGGACAGGTACAGCACGGGGTTAGATTCAGGATCAAGCTCCCTCTACACTGTTCCCATTAAACACTCCCAGGACAGCTACAGGGCAGGGATTAGGTACAGAGTAAACCTCCTTCTAACCCCACCCAATCAAACAAACCCAGAACAGGTAGAGCGCTGGGTTAGATACAGAGTAATCATCTGTCAACACTGTCCCCATGAAATATTCACAGGGCAGGTACAGCACGGGGTTAGCTGCAAAGTAAAGCTACCTCTACACTGTCCCCATCAAACACTACCAGAACAGGTACAGCACGGGGTTAGATGCAGAGTAAAGCTCCCTTTACACTGTCCCCATTAAACACTTCCAGGACAGGTACAGTACCTGGTTATCTACAGTGTAAAGATCCCTCTACATTCTCCCAATCATAACCTCCGAGGGCAGGTTCAGAACAGGGTAACGCACAGAGCAAATCTGCCTCTGTGCTGTACCCACCAATCAGTGCCAGGAATGAAGCAGCACAGGGTTAGATACAAGGCAAATTTCCATCTATACTGTCCCCATCAAACACTCACACGACAGGTTCAGCACGGGGTTAGATACAGACCTACGTGGTCGCCAAGAAACACTCCTAGGTCCGGTCCAGGACTGGGTTAGATACAGAGTATATCTTCCTCTACACTGTCCCCATTATCACTCTCAGAGCAGGTAAAGAACGTGGTTAGATTCAGAGTAAAGCTCCCTCTACACTGTCCCCATCAAAGACTCCCAGGGCAGTTACAGTACGAGGTTAGATACAGAGTAAGTTCCCTCTACACTGTCCCCATCAAACACTCCCAGGACAGGTACAGCACAGGGTTAGATACAGAGTAAACCTCCCTCTACACTGTCCCCATCAAGCACTCCCAGGACAGGAACAGCACGGGGTTAGTTACAGAGTAAAGATTCCTCTAAACTCTCCCCATCGATCACTCGCAGGACAGGGACTGCACAGGTTTAGATACAGAGTAATGCTTCCTATACACTGTCCCAAACTAATACTCACAGGACAATTACAGTACACTTTTAGATACAGAGTAAATCTCACTCTACACTATCCCCATCAAACACTCCCAGGAGAGGGACACCACGAGGTTCGATACAGAGTAAAGCTCCCTCTACACCGTCCCCATCAAACACTCCCAGGGCAGGTACAGCACGGGTTTAGATACAGAGTAAAGCTAACTCGACACTGTACCCAACAAACATTCGCAGGACAGGTACAGGGCGGGCATTAGGTACAGAGGAAATCTCCCTCTACCCCCACCATATCAAACACTGCCAGGACAGGTACAGCACTGGGTTAGATACAGAGTAAAGCTCCCTCTACACTGTCCCCATCAAACACTCCCAGGACAGGTACAGCACGGGGTTAGATACAGAGTAAAGCGCCCTCTACACTGTCCCCATCAAACACTCCCAGGACTGGTACGGCACGGGGTTAGATACAGACTAAAGCTCTCTCTACACTCTCCCCATCTAACACTCCCAGGACAGGTACAGCATGGGGTCAGTTACAGAGCAAAGATCCTTCTACAGTGACCCCATCAAATGCTCGCGGGACAGGTACAGCATAGAGTTGATACAGAGTAAAGGTCCCAAGACACTGTCCCCATCAAACACACCCAGGACAGGTACAGCACGGGGTTAGATACAGATTAAAGCTCCCTCTACACTGTCCACATCAAACACTCCCAGGGCAGGTACAGCACGGGGTTAGATACAGGGTAAAGCTCCCTGTACACTGTCCCCATCAAACACTCCCAGGACAGGTACAGCACGGGGTTAGATACAGAGTAAAGCTCCCTCTACACCATCCCCATCAAACACTCCCAGGACAGGTACAGCACGGGGTTAGATACAGAGTAAATCTCCCTCTACACTGTCCCCATCAAACACTCCCAGGACAGGTACAGCACGAGGTTAGATACAGAGTAAAGCTCTCTCTACACTGTCCCCATCAAACACTCCCAGGACAGGTACAGCATGGGGTCAGTTACAGAGCAAAGCTCCTTCTACACTGTCCCCATCAAACACTCCCAGGCAGGTACACTACAGTGTAAGATAAAGGATAAAGCCACCTCTACACCATCGCCATCAAACTCTCCCAGGACAGGTACAGCACGGGGTTAGATACAGAGTAATGCTCCCTATACACTGTCCCAATTTAATACTCCCAGGACAATTGCAGAACAGTTTTAGATACAGACTAATACTTCCTCTACACTGTCCCCATCAAACACTCCCAGGACAGGTACAGCACGGGGTTCGATACAGAGTAAAGCTCCCTCTACACTGTCCCCATCAAACACTCCCAGGGCAGGTACTGCATGGGGATAGAAACAGAGTAATGCTGCCTCTACATCGTATCCATCAGACATACCCAGGACAGGTACAGCACGGGGTTAGGTCCAGAGTAAAATTCCCTCAATTCCAACCCATCAAACACTCCCAGGTGAGCGAACGCACGAGGTTAGATAAAGAGTATAGCTCCCTCTACACTGTCCCCATCAAACACTCCCAGGACAGGTACAGCACGGGGTTAGATTCAGGATCAAGCTCCCTCTACACTGTTCCCATTAAACACTCCCAGGACAGCTACAGGGCAGGGATTAGGTACAGAGTAAACCTCCTTCTAACCCCACCCAATCAAACAAACCCAGAACAGGTAGAGCGCTGGGTTAGATACAGAGTAATCATCTGTCAACACTGTCCCCATGAAATATTCACAGGGCAGGTACAGCACGGGGTTAGCTGCAAAGTAAAGCTACCTCTACACTGTCCCCATCAAACACTACCAGAACAGGTACAGCACGGGGTTAGATGCAGAGTAAAGCTCCCTTTACACTGTCCCCATTAAACACTTCCAGGACAGGTACAGTACCTGGTTATCTACAGTGTAAAGATCCCTCTACATTCTCCCAATCATAACCTCCGAGGGCAGGTTCAGAACAGGGTAACGCACAGAGCAAATCTGCCTCTGTGCTGTACCCACCAATCAGTGCCAGGAATGAAGCAGCACAGGGTTAGATACAAGGCAAATTTCCATCTATACTGTCCCCATCAAACACTCACACGACAGGTTCAGCACGGGGTTAGATACAGACCTACGTGGTCGCCAAGAAACACTCCTAGGTCCGGTCCAGGACTGGGTTAGATACAGAGTATAGCTTCCTCTACACTGTCCCCATTATCACTCCCAAAGCAGGTAAAGAACGTGGTTAGATTCAGAGTAAAGCTCCCTCTACACTGTCCCCATCAAAGACTCCCAGGGCAGTTACAGTACGAGGTTAGATACAGAGTAAAGCTCCCTCTACACTGTCCCCATCAAACACTCCCAGGGCAGGTACAGCACGGGTTTAGATACAGAGTAAAGCTAACTCGACACTGTACCCAACAAACATTCGCAGGACAGGTACAGGGCGGGGATTAGGTACAGAGGAAACCTCCCTCTACCCACACCCTATCAAACACTGCAAGGACAGGTACAGCAATGGGTTAGATACAGAGTAATGATCTGTCAACACTGTCAGCATGAAATATTCACAGGACAGGTACAGCATGGGGTTAGATGCAAAGTAAAGCTACCTCTACACTGCCCCCATCAAAAACATCCAGGGCAGGTACAGCACAGGTTTAGATACAGAGTAAATCACCCTCTACAAGGTACCCATCAAACACTCTCAGGGCAGGTACAGCACGGTGTTAGATACAGAGTAAAGCTCCCTCTACACTGTCCCCATCAAACACGCCCAGGACAGGGACAGCGCGGGGTTAGATACAGAGTAAAGCTCCCTCTACACTGTCCCCATCAAACACTCCCAGGACAGGTAGAGCACGGGGTTAGATACAGAGTAAACCTCCCTCTACACTGTACCCAACAAACATTACCAGGACAACTATAGCCCCGAGTTAGATACAGAGTAAAGCTCCCTCTACACTGTCCCCCACAAACATTCCCAGGACAGCTATATCCTGGGGTTAGATACAGAGTAAAGCTCCCTCTGCACTGTCCCCATCAAACACTCCCAGGACATGTACAGCACAGGGTTAGATACAGAGTAAAGCTCCCTCTACACTGTCCCCATCAAACCCTCCCATTACACGTACAGCACGGGGTTAGATACCGAGTGCAGTTCCTTCTACACCGTCCCCATCAAACACTCCCAGGGCAGTTGAAGCATGGGGTTAGATGCAGGGAAAAGCCCAATCTACACCGTCCACATCAAAGTCTCCCAGGACAGGTACACTACGGGGTTAGATGCAGAGTAAAGCTCCCTCTACACTGTCCCCATCAAACACTCCCAGGACAGGTACAGCACAGGGTTAGATACAGGGTAAAGTTCCCTCTACACTGTCCCCATCAAACACTCCCATGACAGGTACAGCACAGGGTTAGATACAGAGTAAAGCTCCCTCTACACTGTCCCCATCAAACACTCCCAGGACAGACACAGCACGGGGTTAGATACAGAGTAAAGCTCCCTCTACACTGTTCCCATGAAACACTCCCAGGACAGGTACGGCACGGGTTTAGATACAGAGTAAAGCTCCCTCTAAACTGACCCATCAAACACTCCCAGGACAGGTACAGGATGGGGTCAGTTACAGAGCAAAGATCCTTCTACAGTGACCCCATCAAACGCTCGCAGGACAGGTACAGCATAGAGTTGATAGAGAGTAAAGGTCCCAAGACACTGTCCCCATCAAACACACCCAGGACAGGTACAGCACGGGGTTAGATACAGATTAAAGCTCCCTCTACACTGTCCCCATCAAACACTCCCAGGACAGGTACAGCACGGGGTTAGATACAGGGTAAATCTCCCTGTACACTGTCCCCATCAAACACTCTCAGGACAGGTACAGCACGGGGTTAGATACAGGGTAAATCTCCCTCTACACTGTCCCCAACAAACACTCCCAGGACAGGTACAGCATGGGGTCAGTTACAGAGCAAAGCTCCTTCTACACTGTCCCCATCAAACACTCCCAGGCAGGTACAGTACAGTGTAAGTTAAAGGATAAAGCCACCTCTACACCATCGCCATCAAACTCTCCCAGGACAGGTACAGCACGGGGTTAGATACAGAGTAATGCTCCCTATACACTGTCCCAATTTAATACTCCCAGGACAATTACAGAACAGTTTTAGATACAGACTAAAGCTTCCTCTACACTGTCCCCATCAAACACTCCCAGGGCAGGTACTGCATGGGGATAGAAACAGAGTAATGCTGCCTCTACATCGTATCCATCAAACATACCCAGGACAGGTACAGCACGGGGTTAGGTCCAGAGTAAAACTCCTTCAATTCCAACCCATCAAACACTCCCTGGTGAGCGAACGCACGAGGTTAGATAGAGTATAGCTCACTCTACACTGTCCCCATCAAACACTCCCAGGACAGGTACAGCACGGGGTTAGATTCAGGATCAAGCTCCCTCTACACTGTTCCCATTAAACACTCCCAGGACAGCTACAGGGCAGGGATTAGGTACAGAGTAAACCTCCTTCTAACCCCACCTAATCAAACAAACTCAGAACAGGTAGAGCGCTGGGTTAGATACAGAGTAATCATCTGTCAACACTGTCCCCATGAAATATTCACAGGGCAGGTACAGCACGGGGTTAGATGCAAAGTAAAGCTACCTCTACACTGTCCCCATCAAACACTACCAGAACAGGTACAGCACGGGGTTAGATGCAGAGTAAAGCTCCCTTTACACTGTCCCCATTAAACACTTCCAGGACAGGTACAGTACCCGGTTATCTACAGTGTAAAGATCCCTCTACATTCTCCCAATAATAACCTCCGAGGGCAGGTTCAGAAGAGGGTAACGCACAGAGCAAATCTGCCTCTGCGCTATACCCACCAATCAGTCCCAGGAATGAAGCAGCACAGGGTTAGATACAAGGCAAATTTCCATCTATACTGTCCCCATCAAACACTCACACGACAGGTTCAGCACGGGGTTAGATACAGACCTACGTGGTCGCCAACAAACACACCTAGGTCCGGTCCAGGACTGGGTTAGATACAGAGTATATCTTCATCTACACTGTCCCCATTATCACTCCCAGAGCAGGTAAAGAAGGTGGTTAGATTCAGAGTAAATCTCCCTCTACACTGTCCCCATCAAAGACTCCCAGGGCAGGTACAGTACGAGGTTAGATACAGAGTAAATCTCCCTCTACACTGTCCCCATCAAACACTCCCAGGACAGGTACAGCACGGGGTTAGATACAGAGTAAGTCTCCCTCTACACTGTCCCCATCAAACACTCCCAGGACAGGTATAGCACGGGGTTAGATAAAGAGTAAAGGTCCCTCTACAGTGTACCCATCAAGCACTCCCAGGACAGGTACAGCACAGGGTTCATACAGAGTAAATTTCCCTCTACACTGTCCACATCAAACAGTCCCGGGGCACATACAGCACGGGGTTAGATACAGAGTAAAGCTCCCTCTACACTGTCCCCATCAAACACTCCCAGGACAGGTACAGCCCGGGGTTAGATACAGAGTAAAGCTCACTCTACACTGTCCCGAACAAACACTCCCAGGACAAGTACAGCACGGGGTTAGATACAGAGTAAAGCTCCCTCTACACTGTCTCCATCAAACTCTCCCAGGACAGGTACAGCACGGGGTTAGATACAGAGTAAAACACCCTCTACACTGTCCCCATCAAACACTCCCAGGAGAGGTACAGCACGAGGTTAGATACAGAGTAAAGCTCCCTCTACACTGTCCCCATCAAACACTCCCAGGACAGGTACAGCACGAGGTTAGATACAGAGTAAATCGCCCTCTACACTGTCCCCATCAAACACTCCAATTACAGTTACAGCACGGCGTTAGATACAGCATAAAGCTCCCTCTACACTGTCCCCATCAAACACTCCCAGGACAGGTAGTGCACGCGTTTCGTTACAGAGTAAAGCTCCCTCTACACTGTCCCCATCAAACACTCCCAGGACAGGTACAGCACGGGGTAAGATACAGAGTAAAGCTCCCTCTACACTGTCCCCATCAAACACTCCCAAGACAGGTACAGCACGAGGTTAGGTCCAGAGTAAAACTCCCTCAATTCCAACCCATCAAACACTCCCAGGTGAGCGAACGCACGAGGTTAGATAAAGAGTATAGCTCCCTCTACACTGTCTCCATCAAACACTCCCAGGACAGGTACAGCACGGGGTTAGATTCAGGATCAAGCTCCCTCTACACTGTTCCCATTAAACACTCCCAGGACAGCTACAGGGCAGGCATTAGGTACAGAGTAAACCTCCTTCTAACCCCACCCAATCAAACAAACCCAGAACAGGTAGAGCGCTGGGTTAGATACAGAGTAATCATCTGTCAACACTGTCCCCATGAAATATTCACAGGGCAGGTACAGCACGGGGTTAGATGCAAAGTAAAGCTACCTCTACACTGTCCCCATTAAACACTTCCAGGACAGGTAAAGTACCTGGTTATCTACAGTGTAAAGATCCCTCTACATTCTCCCAATCATAACCTCCGAGGGCAGGTTCATAACAGGGTAACGCACAGAGCAAATCTGCCTCTGCGCTGTACCCACCAATCAGTCCCAGGAATGAAGCAGCACAGGGTTAGATACAAGGCAAATTTCCATCTATACTGTCCCCATCAAACACTCACAAGACAGGTTCAGCACGGGGTTAGATACAGACCTACGTGGTCGCCAACAAATACTCCTAGGTCCAGTCCAGGACTGGGTTAGATACAGAGTATAGCTTCCTCTACACTGTCCCCATTATCACTCCCATAGCAGGTAAAGAACGTGGTTAGATTCAGAGTAAAGCTCCCTCTACACTGTCCCCATCAAACACTCCCAGGACAGGTACAGCACGGGGTAAGATACAGAGTAAAGCTCCCTCTACACTGTCTCCATCAAACACTCCCAGGACAGGTACAGCACGGGGTTAGATACAGCGTAAAGCGCCCTCTACACTGTCCCCATCAAACACTCCCAGGACAGGTACGGCACGGGGTTAGATACAGACTAAAGCTCTCTCTACACTCTCCCCATCAAACACTCCCAGGAGAGGTACAGCATGGGGTCAGTTACAGAGCAAAGATCCTTCTACAGTGACCCCATCAAACGCTCGCAGGACAGGTACAGCATAGAGTTGATACAGAGTAAAGGTCCCAAGACACTGTCCCCATCAAACACACCCAGGGCAGGTACAGCACGGGGTTAGATACAGATTAAAGCTCCCTCTACACTGTCCACATCAAACACTCCCAGGACAGGTACAGCCCGGGGTTAGATACAGAGTAAAGCTCACTCTACACTGTCCCGAACAAACACTCCCAGGACAAGTACAGCACGGGGTTAGATACAGAGTAAAGCTCCCTCTACACTGTCTCCATCAAACTCTCCCAGGACAGGTACAGCACGGGGTTAGATACAGAATAAAACACCCTCTACACTGTCCCCATCAAACACTCCCAGGAGAGGTACAGCACGAGGTTAGATACAGAGTAAAGCTCCCTCTACACTGTCCCCATCAAACACTCCCAGGACAGGTACAGCACGAGGTTAGATACAGAGTAAATCGCCCTCTACACTGTCCCCATCAAACACTCCAATTACAGTTACAGCACGGCGTTAGATACAGCATAAAGCTCCCTCTACACTGTCCCCATCAAACACTCCCAGGACAGGTAGTGCACGAGTTTCGTTACAGAGTAAAGCTCCCTCTACACTGTCCCCATCAAACACTCCCAGGACAGGTACAGCACGGGGTAAGATACAGAGTAAAGCTCCCTCTACACTGTCCCCATCAAACACTCCCAAGACAGGTACAGCACGAGGTTAGGTCCAGAGTAAAACTCCCTCAATTCCAACCCATCAAACACTCCCAGGTGAGCGAACGCACGAGGTTAGATAAAGAGTATAGCTCCCTCTACACTGTCCCCATCAAACACTCCCAGGACAGGTACAGCACGGGGTTAGATTCAGGATCAAGCTCCCTCTACACTGTTCCCATTAAACACTCCCAGGACAGCTACAGGGCAGGGATTAGGTACAGAGTAAACCTCCTTCTAACCCCACCCAATCAAACAAACCCAGAACAGGTAGAGCGCTGGGTTAGATACAGAGTAATCATCTGTCAACACTGTCCCCATGAAATATTCACAGGGCAGGTACAGCACGGGGTTAGATGCAAAGTAAAGCTACCTCTACACTGTCCCCATCAAACACTACCAGAACAGGTACAGCACGGGGTTAGATGCAGAGTAAAGCTCCCTTTACACTGTCCCCATTAAACACTTCCAGGACAGGTAAAGTACCTGGTTATCTACAGTGTAAAGATCCCTCTACATTCTCCCAATCATAACCTCCGAGGGCAGGTTCATAACAGGGTAACGCACAGAGCAAATCTGCCTCTGCGCTGTACCCACCAATCAGTCCCAGGAATGAAGCAGCACAGGGTTAGATACAAGGCAAATTTCCATCTATACTGTCCCCATCAAACACTCACAAGACAGGTTCAGCACGGGGTTAGATACAGACCTACGTGGTCGCCAACAAATACTCCTAGGTCCAGTCCAGGACTGGGTTAGATACAGAGTATAGCTTCCTCTACACTGTCCCCATTATCACTCCCATAGCAGGTAAAGAACGTGGTTAGATTCAGAGTAAAGCTCCCTCTACACTGTCCCCATCAAACACTCCCAGGACAGGTACAGCACGGGGTAAGATACAGAGTAAAGCTCCCTCTACACTGTCTCCATCAAACACTCCCAGGACAGGTACAGCACGGGGTTAGATACAGCGTAAAGCGCCCTCTACACTGTCCCCATCAAACACTCCCAGGACAGGTACGGCACGGGGTTAGATACAGACTAAAGCTCTCTCTACACTCTCCCCATCAAACACTCCCAGGAGAGGTACAGCATGGGGTCAGTTACAGAGCAAAGATCCTTCTACAGTGACCCCATCAAACGCTCGCAGGACAGGTACAGCATAGAGTTGATACAGAGTAAAGGTCCCAAGACACTGTCCCCATCAAACACACCCAGGACAGGTACAGCACGGGGTTAGATACAGATTAAAGCTCCCTCTACACTGTCCACATCAAACACTCCCAGGACAGGTACAGCCCGGGGTTAGATACAGAGTAAAGCTCACTCTACACTGTCCCGAACAAACACTCCCAGGACAAGTACAGCACGGGGTTAGATACAGAGTAAAGCTCCCTCTACACTGTCTCCATCAAACTCTCCCAGGACAGGTACAGCACGGGGTTAGATACAGAATAAAACACCCTCTACACTGTCCCCATCAAACACTCCCAGGAGAGGTACAGCACGAGGTTAGATACAGAGTAAAGCTCCCTCTACACTGTCCCCATCAAACACTCCCAGGACAGGTACAGCACGAGGTTAGATACAGAGTAAATCGCCCTCTACACTGTCCCCATCAAACACTCCAATTACAGTTACAGCACGGCGTTAGATACAGCATAAAGCTCCCTCTACACTGTCCCCATCAAACACTCCCAGGACAGGTAGTGCACGAGTTTCGTTACAGAGTAAAGCTCCCTCTACACTGTCCCCATCAAACACTCCCAGGACAGGTACAGCACGGGGTTCGATACAGAGTAAAGCTCCCTCTGCACTGTCCCCATCAAACACTCCCAGGGCAGGTATTGCATGGGGATAGAAACAGAGTAATGCTGCCTCTACATCGTATCCATCAGACATACCCAGGACAGGTACAGCACGGGGTTAGGTCCAGAGTAAAATTCCCTCAATTCCAACCCATCAAACACTCCCAGGTGAGCGAACGCACGAGGTTAGATAAAGAGTATAGCTCCCTCTCCACTGTCTCCATCAAACACTCCCAGGACAGGTACAGCACGGGGTTAGATTCAGGATCAAGCTCCCTCTACACTGTTCCCATTAAACACTCCCAGGACAGTTACAGGGCAGGGATTAGGTACAGAGTAAACCTCCTTCTAACCCCACCCGATCAAACAAACCCAGAACAGGTAGAGCGCTGGGTTAGATACAGAGTAATCATCTGTCAACACTGGCCCCATGAAATATTCACAGGGCAGGTACAGCACGGGGTTAGATGCAAAGTAAAGCTACCTCTACACTGTCCCCATCAAACACTACCAGAACAGGTACAGCACGGGGTTAGATGCAGAGTAAAGCTCCCTTTACACTGCCCCCATTAAACACTTCCAGGACAGGTACAGTACCTGGTTATCTACAGTGTAAAGATCCCTCTACATTCTCCCAATCATAACCTCCGAGGGCAGGTTCAGAACAGGGTAACGCACAGAGCAAATCTGCCTCTGTGCTGTACCCACCAATCAGTGCCAGGAATGAAGCAGCACAGGGTTAGATACAAGGCAAAATTCCATCTATACTGTCCCCATCAAACACTCACACGACAGGTTCAGCACGGGGTTAGATACAGACCTACGTGGTCGCCAAGAAACACTCCTAGGTCCGGTCCAGGACTGGGTTAGATACAGAGTATATCTTCCTCTACACTGTCCCCATTATCACTCCCAGAGCAGGTAAAGAACGTGGTTAGATTCAGAGTAAAGCTCCCTCTACACTGTCCCCATCAAAGACTCCCAGGGCAGGTACAGTACGAGGTTAGATACAGAGTAAAGCTCCCTCTACACTGTCCCCATCAAACACTCCCAGGACAGGTACAGCACGGGGTTAGAGACAGAGTAAATCGCCCTCTACACTGTCCCCATCAAACACTCCAATTACAGTTACAGCACGGCGTTAGATACAGCATAAAGCTCCCTCTACACTGTCCCCATCAAACACTCCCAGGACAGGTACAGCACAGGGTAAGATACAGAGTAAAGCTCCCTCTACACTGTCCCCATCAAACACTCCCAGGACAGGTACAGCACAGGGTAAGATACAGAGTAAAGCTCCCTCTACACTGTCCCCATCAAACACTCCCAGGCAGGTACAGTACAGTGTAAGATAAAGGATAAAGCCACCTCTACACCATCGCCATCAAACTCTCCCGGGACAGGTACAGCATGGCGTTAGATACAGAGTAATGCTCCCTATACACTGTCCCAATTTAATACTCCCAGGACAATTACAGAACAGTTTTAGATACAGACTAAAGCTTCCTCTACACTGTCCCCATCAAACACTCCCAGGACAGGTACAGCACGGGGTTCGATACAGAGTAAAGCTCCCTCTGCACTGTCCCCATCAAACACTCCCAGGACAGGTACAGCATGGGGATAGAAACAGAGTAATGCTGCCTCTACATCGTATCCATCAGACATACCCAGGACAGGTACAGCACGGGGTTAGGTCCAGAGTAAAGCTCCCTCAATTCCAACCCATCAAACACTCCCAGGTGAGCGAACGCACGAGGTTAGATAAAGAGTATAGCTCCCTCTACACTGTCCCCATCAAACACTCCCAGGACAGGTATAGCACGGGGTTAGATTCAGGATCAAGCTCCCTCTACACTGTTCGCATTAAACACTCCCAGGACAGCTACAGGGCAGGGATTAGGTACAGAGTAAACCTCCTTCTAACCCCACCCAATCAAACAAACCCAGAACAGGTAGAGCGCTGGGTTAGATACAGAGTAATCATCTGTCAACACTGTCCCCATGAAATATTCACAGGGTGGGTACAGCACAGGGTTAGATGCAAAGTAAAGCTACCTCTACACTGTCCCCATCAAACACTACCAGAACAGGTACAGTACCTGGTTATCTACAGTGTAAAGATCCCTCTACATTCTCCCAATCATAACCTCCGAGGGCAGGTTCAGAACAGGGTAACGCACAGAGCAAATCTGCCTCTGCGCTGTACCCACCAATCAGTCCCAGGAATGAAGCAGCACAGGGTTAGATACAAGGCAAATTTCCATCTATACTGTCCCCATCAAACACTCACACGACAGGTTCAGCACGGGGTTAGATACAGACCTACGTGGTCGCCAAGAAACACTCCTAGGTCCGGTCCAGGACTGGGTTAGATACAGAGTATATCTTCCTCTACACTGTCCCCATTATCACTCCCAAAGCAGGTAAAGAACGTGGTTAGATTCAGAGTAAAGCTCCCTCTACACTGTCCCCATCAAAGACTCCCAGGGCAGGTACAGTACGAGGTTAGATACAGAGTAAAGCTCCCTCTACACTGTCCCCATCAAACACTCCCAGGACAGGTACAGCACGGGGTTAGATACAGAGTAAAGCTCCCTCTACACTGTCCCCATCAAACTCTCCCAGGATAGGTACAGCATGGGGTTAGATACAGAGTAAAGCTCCCTCTACACTGTCCCCATCAAACACTCCCAGGACAGGCGCAGCACGGGGTTAGATACAGAGTAAAGCTCCCTCTACACTGTCCCCATCAAACACTCCCAGGACAGGTACAGCACGGGGTTAGATACAGAGTAAAGCTCCTTCTACAGTGACCCCATCAAACACTCCCAGGACAGGTACAGCAGGGGGTTAGAGACCGAGTAAATCGCCCTCTACATTGTCCCCATCAAACACTCCAATTACAGTTACAGCACGGCGTTAGATACAGCATTAAACTCCCTCAACACCGTCCCCATCAAACACTCCCAGGACAGGTACAGCACGGGGTTAGATAAAGAGTAAAGCTCCCTCTACACTGTCCCCATCAAACACTCCCAGGACAGGTACAGCAGGGGGTTAGAGACCGAGTAAATCGCCCTCTACATTGTCCCCATCAAACACTCCAATTACAGTTACAGCACGGCGTTAGATACAGCATTAAACTCCCTCAACACCGTCCCCATCAAACACTCTCAGGACAGGTACAGCACGGGGTTAGATACAGAGTAAAGCTCCCTCTACACTGTCCCCACCAAACACTCCCAGGACAGGTACAGCACGGGGGTTACATAGGGAATAAAGATCCCTCGACACTGCCCTTATCAAACACTCCTGGACAGGTGCAGCACGTAGTTAGATACAGAGTAAAGGTCTAACTACACAGTTACCATCAATCACTCCCAGGACAGGTACAGTACAGAGTTAGATACAGAGTAAAGGTCTAACTACACTGTCCCCATCAAACACTCCCAGAACAGGTACAGCACGAGGTTAGATACAGAGTAAAGCTCCCTCTAAACACTCCCCATCAAACATTCCCAGGACAGGTACAGGTTGAGTTTATATACTGTCTAAATCTACGTCTACACTGTCACCATTCAACACTCCCAGGACAGGTACAGCACTGGTTGTTATAGAGAGAAAAAATCCCTCCACAAATCCCCAATCAAACAATGTTAGAACAGGTGCAGCGTGGGACTAGATAAAGAGTAAAGCTCCCTCTACACTGTCCCCATCAAACACTCCCAGGGCAGGTACTGCATGGGGATAGAAAGAGAGTAATGCTGCCTCTACATCGTATCCATCAAACATACCTAGGACAGGTACAGCACCGGGTTAGATCCAGAGTAAAACTCACTCAATTCCAACCCCATCAAACACTCCCATGTGAAGGAATGCACGAGGTTAGATAAAGAGTATAGCTCCCTCTACACTGTCCCCATCAAACACTCCCAGGACATGTACAGCACGGGGTTAGATACAGAGTCAAGCTCCCTCTACATTGTTCCCATTAAACACTCCCAGGACAGGTACAGGGCAGGGATTAGGTACAGAGTAAACTTCCCTCTAACCCCACCCAATCAAACAAACCCAGAACAGGTAGATCGCTGGGTTAGATACAGAGTAATCATCTGTCAACACTGTCCCCATGAAATATTCTCAGGGCAGGTACAGCACGGGGTTAGATGCAAAGTAAAGCTACCCCTACACTGTCCCCATCAAACACGCCCAGGGCAGGTAGAGCACGGGATTAGATACAGAGTGAAGTTCCCTCTACACCGTCCCCATCAAACACTACTAGAACAGGTGGAGCATGGGGTTAGATGCAGGGAATAGCCCAATCTGCACCGTCCAAATCAAAGTCTCCTAGGACAGGTACAGCGCGGGGTTAGATGCAGAGTAAAGCTCCCTTTACACTGTCCCCATTAAACACTTCCAGGACAGGTAATGTACCTGGTTATCTACAGTGTAAAGATCCCTCTACATTCTCCCAATCATAACCTCCGAGGGCAGGTTCAGAACAGGGTAACGCACAGAGCAAATCTGCCTCTGCGCTGTACCCACCAATCAGTCCCAGGAATGAAGCAGCACAGGGTTAGATACAAGGCAAATTTCCATCTACACTGTCCCCATCAAACACTCCCAAGACTGGTACAGCACAGGGTTAGATACAGAGTAAAGCTCTCTCTAGACTGTCCCCATCAAACATCCCCAGAGCAGGTACAGCACGGGTTTAGGTACAGAGTAAAGCTCCCTCTACACTGTCCCCATCAAACACTCCCAGAGCAGGTACAGCACGGGGTAAAATACAGAGTAAAGCTCCCTCTACACTGTCCCCATCAAACACTCCCAGGACAGGTACAGTGCAGGGTTTGATACAGAGTAAAGCTCCCTCTACACTGTCCCCATCAAACACTCCCAGGACTGGTACAGCACGGGGTTGGATACAGAGTAAAGCTCCCTCTGCACCATCGCCGCGTCGGGTCAAATGCTCCCCCTCCGACAGGGGCTTCGACTGCCCCCTTCAGCTCCGCCCGACTCTGTGTCAGCATCCCAGGCCCACCCACATGGTATACATTGCCGTAACCTTTCATCTAAAGGCCCTGACCTTAGGAACACTGCACTGGAACTACTTCAACCACAGGTGCCTGAACGATCCGGCCTTGCCTGCTGCGCAGGGGTGCGGTGACCTTCTGGCGGTGCTGGGGGTCCCAGACAGATAGAGACTTCCTCTTTAAAAGGGGTCCCTGACAGAGAGAGACTCCCTCTTTAAAAGGGGTCCCTGACGGAGAGAGACTCCCTCTTTAAAAGGGGGTCCCTGACAGAGAGAGACTCCCTCTTTAAAAGGGGTCCCTGACGGAGAGACTCCCTCTTTAAAAGGGGGTCCCTGACAGAGAGACTCCCTCTTTAAAAGGGGGTCCCTGATGGAGAGACTCCTTCTTTAAAAGGGGCTTCCTGACGGAGAGACTCACTTTAAAAGGGGTCCCAGACAGGGAGACACTCCCTCTTTCAAAGGGGATCCCTAACAGAGAGAGACTCCCTCTTTCAAAGGGGGTCCCTGACGGAGAGACTCCCTCTTTAAAAGGGGGTCCCTGACGGAGAGACTCCCTCTTTAAAAGGGGGTTCCTGACGGAGAGAGACTCCCTCTTTAAAAGGGGGTCCCTGACAGAGAGAGACACTCCCTCGTTAACATGGAGCTGCCTCACGGAAAGAGACTCCCCCTTGAGTTGCGGGATCGGACTAACCCGTTTGACTTCTTCCGCAGGGGGGAGGTGGGGAGGAGGGGAGGGCTTGGAGTTCACTAGGGCCCCTCCTCCGCACTCCCCCTCCACCCCTCCCTCCCTCCCCGCTCCCCAGTGTTCTCCTGTGCCTGAAGCTTAGCCCTGGCATCACACACTGCATCACTTATACCCAACAGTGGGCAGACACAAAGGGAGCCCTTTTCTAAAGGCTGCTCGCTGCACAATCAGTCCCTTCACAGAACAGCCCATGAGCCCCAGACAAAGGGGAGCCCCTGGACAATGACACCAGGCCGATGAACATTCAGCCGGGGGACTCAGGCGTGCATTCCAAGATCAGTCTGAGGCATTTGAATGCCGGCGGGGGCGGGGGTGGGGGTGCACAAGAGCCTCTGCTTCACACACGAGGCCCCTCGCAATTCAACCATTTCAGCTCGTGAGACGTCACCGTCTCTCCCTCCAATCAGAGCGAATCCCCGACGGTGAGCTTCAGTCTCCCCCACCATTCAGCTTGATGTACGTGAGAGCAGACCAAGTGTGACTCTTTCACCAGCTACCTGTAAACGCCAAGAGGGAGATTCAACCTCACCCACCGTGCTGTACCTGTCGTGGGAGTGTTTGATGGGGACAGTGTCGAGGGAGATTTACTCTGTATCTAACCCCGAGCTGTTCCGTTCCTGGGAGTGTTTGATGGGGACAGTGTAGAGGGAGCTTTACTCTGTATCTAACCGCTGGGCCCAGGGGAGTTACTGCACGTGTTAGATACACTGTCCCGTGAAGCGCTCACGTAGGAAGCTTGGTGGACATTTGCAAACGTTGATGGGAGGGAGATATCTCGGATCGATATACCCCAAGCGTTCTGGTCACATGCTTCAGTTTGCCGGCTTCCGGTGTGTTGACGGAGGGGCGGCCGAGGGGGGTCAATGCGGCCAGACTCAACGTGTCCCGCGATGAGCGTTCATCCCTGACCCCGGGGGTTGGGGGGGGTGACCCTGCAACACATCGGTCCAACAGACACGCTTAGACAGGTTGCAAGCTCCTTCCCTCCCTCCCCCAACCCCAACCCCGTCCAGCCCACCTCGGTTCACTCCCCTCCACCCCACCCCCCGACGCCAGTGGACAGTCCCCTCCTTCCCTGCCCGGCGCCGCGCTCCCTCCCCACACCCCGGCGGCAGGCTCGGGTTCCACGGCTGCCGCCGGCGCTCCCGCCGCCTCTCTCGCAGCGAGTGGTGCGCCGCAGCCGGCTTCACCTGACCGAAACCCTCGCCGGCACCGGGGCTGTTTCCGCGGCCAGGAAGGGCTCCGACCGGAGGGGTGGGGGTGGTGGGGGGGGGGGGGGGGGGGGGGGCGGTGTGGGGGTGGGAGTGCGGGAAGGGAGGGGTGGAGGTGGGGTGCGGAGAAGCTGAAAGGGACGGAGGGGGGGATGGAGGGAGGCAGAGAGCTGTGTTGCTCTCTGTAATGTTAATCCTAATGTCGCTTCTCGCTCTCTTCATCCCTGGCGCTCTCTCTCTCTCTCTCTTTGTTTGCTTGTGCACCTCTCTCTCTCTATCTGTCTCCCCATCTCTCTTTGACCTCCCCCCACCCATCCCTCTTGTTGTCTCTCTCGAGTCTCTTTTTCACTGTCTCTCCCCCTCAGTGTGTGTGTGTGTGTGTGTGTGTGTCTGTCACCATCTGTCTCTCTCCGTCTGTTTTTCATTTCTGTTCCTCCCTCTCTTTCTGTACTGCTGTCTGTGATTCTATCTCTCTCTGTCTCCATCTCTGTTGCTCTCTCTGTCCTTCTCTCTCTCTGTGAATCTCCTCTCACCCTGTCCTGTCCTGTCACTCTGTCTCTCACTCTCTCTCTCTATCTCTCTGTGTGTCTCTCCTCTCACCTCATCCTGACCAGTCACACACACATTCTCTCTCTCCCTATCTCTCTCCGTGTCTCTCCTCGCACCCTGTCCTGTCCTGTCACTCTATCTCTCTATCTCTCTCTGTGTCTCTCCTCTCACCTCATCCTGACCAGTCACACACACATTCTCTCTCTCCCTATCTCTCTCCGTGTCTCTCCTCGCACCCTGTCCTGTCCTGTCACTCTATCTCTCTATCTCTCTCTGTGTCTCTCCTCTCACCTCATCCTGACGGGTCACACACATTCTCTCTCTCTCTCTATCTCTCTTCGTGTCTCTCCTCGCACCCTGTCTTGTCACTCTCTCTCTCACTCTCACTCTCTCTCTTTATCTCTCTCTGTGTCTCTCCTCTCATCTCATTCTCACCTGTCACTCTCTCTCTCTCTCTCTCACTGTCTCTGTCTCTGTCTCTCCTCTCACCTCGTCCTGTCTTGTCATTCTCTCTCTCTCACTCTCTCTCTATCTCTCTCAGTGTCTCTCCTCTCACCCCATCCTGTCCTGTCTCTCTCACTCACTCGCACTCACTCACTCTCCACATTCGTTTGCTCCCTGCCCCCCACTTTCAGTCTGTTTGTGCCTTGGTCCCCTCCTGGCCCGAAATGGGGATGTGGGAGAGGACACAGCCCGATATGCAATGGCAGCACCTATCCCCCTACACACCGTCCCTTCCCACACACCACCCCTTCCCCATTCATTCAGCCGCCCAATCCCTCTTTCTTTCCCTTGTGTGGCACATCTTTTGCGGGACGCTCCACGATCATCGGCCGCCGAGAAGCAAGGGAGACATCGCCTAACGCCAGAAGATGCCACAGAGAAGTGAGAGAGAAGGGGAGACGGACAGAGAGAGACACCCGGGGGGTGGTGGGGGGTGGGGGGTGGCGAGAAGAGAGAGGCACCAACTCCTTACAACTGACTTCCACCTGGCTCTGTATCGTCTGCCAAACTGGAGGGCTAACACCCGATCCCTTCATTTAAGCGCTTGAGACAGGCTGTGAATAGCTGAAGCCCCAGCGCCATACCTTGTGGCACTCCACTCGTCGCAGCCTGTCAACCCGCACATGACCCACTGCTTTCACTCCTCTAACCAGGCAAGTGGCAAGCAACATTCACGCCACACAAGTGCCAGGCAATGCGAACATACAAACTAGGGGCAGGAGGAGGCCATTCGGCCCTTCCAACCTGCTCCACCATTCGATAAGATCTGATTGTCATGATCCGCCTATTCTCCCCCCCACCCCCGCCGATAACCTTTCACCCCCCCTCGCTTATCAAGAATCTATCTCGCTCCGCCTTAAAAATATTCCAAGACTCCGCTCCCACCGCCTTTTGAGGAAGAGATTTCCAAAGACTCGCCGCCCTCTGAGAGAACAAGTTTCTCCTCGTCTCCGTCCTAAATGGGTGACCTCCTTATTTTTATACCGTGACCCCCCTTCCCCCCCCCCCCCCCAGTTCTAGATGCTCCCACAAGAGGAAACATCCTCTCCACATCCATTCAATGACCATCTCCAACAAGAGAGAATCCAACCATCGCCCCTTGATGTTCAATGGGCATTATCATCACTGAATCCCCCCCACTATCAACATCCTGGGGGTTACCATTGAGCAGAAACTGAACCGGACCAGCCATATAAACACTGTGGCTACAAGAGCAGGTCAGAGGCTGGGAATCCTGTGGAGAGTAACTCACCTCCTGACTCCCTCCCAAAGTTTATCCACCATCGACAAGGCACAAGTCAGGAGTGTGATGGGACACTCTCCCCCCAACTTGCCTGGATGAGTGCAGCTCCCACAACACTCGAGAAGCTCGACACCGTCCAGGACAAAGCAGCCCCGCTTGATCGGCACCCCATCCACCAACATTCACTCCCTTCACCACCGACGCACAGTAGCAGCAGTGTGTGTACCAGCTACAAGATGCACTGCAGCAACTCACCGAGGCTCCTTCGACAGCACCTTCCAAACCCAGGACTGCTACCGTCAAGAAGGACAAGGATAGCAGGTAGATGGGAAGGTCAATCTTTTTAGTTTTGGGTATATCTACATCACTCCCAAACTCGGTGGGAAATTCCAGCTCTCCCCTGGCTGATCTCTACCGTAGGGTTAGTAATTGACCCTATTATACAAAACAAGATGTAAAATAGCCTCTTTGTCGGCTGCTTCCATGGTGTATCATTCTAGAAAACTTTCTCAGATGCATTTCTTGGACTTGTCATCCAGGTTATTTTGCCGATTTGATGTGTCCAGTCTGCATGACTATTAAAGTCTCTCATGATCAGTGCTTTGCTTTAGTTATACATTCCTCTTATTTCTTGCTTACCCTCTGTTCAATGGGATAACTGCTGCTAGGGGGGCCCTATAATCTTATTCCCACCACCATTTTCTGACCCTTCTTATTTCCTCGCTACTTCCTGAGCTCCTGAGCCGAGATCCTTTCTCACTAGGGTGATCCTCTATTATCAAGGTCACTCCCACTTCCTTTCCATTTAATGGAAATGTCAAGCACCCTGGAATATTTTGTTTCACACTTGGTCAACTTGCAACCACACTGCTGCTCTTCTGAGCCAAGATCCTTTCTCGCTGCTGTCCTTATATGATCCTCTATTATCAAGGTTCTTCCCCTTCTTTTCCATCTCATGGAGATGTCAAGCACCCCGGAATAATTGGTTTCCAAACTTGGTCACCTTGCAACCACACTGCTGATCTCCTGAGCCAAGATCATTTCTCACTGCTGTCCTTATGTCATCCTCTATTATCAAGGTCACTCCAGCTCCTTGTCCATTAGTCTGTCTTTTTAAAATGTCAAGTACCTTGGAGCACTTGGATCCCAAACTTGGTCACCTTGCAACCACAACACGGCAATAGCTGCCGGTTCAGAACCCATTTGTTTCTATTTGTGCTATTAATACATCCACCTTGTGATGAATGTTTGGTGCGTTCAGAAAAAAAGCCCCTTTAATTTCACTTTTTACCATTTATCCCGGATGTGACCTCATGCTCTGAAAGTGCCACTGCGGTTAGACTTTTTTAATCCCTCCCTGTCCTATTCTGCTTGTCTTTACTCAATTTGCTAAATTGCTCTGTTGCTTCGATTTCTCTCTTCAGCTTTCTAAATTTCCCCTTCCCTAACACCCCTCTCCCCCCACTACCCCCCCCCAACCCCACCACTTCTCTCCTTTCCCCACCTTTCGGCTTAAAGCCCTATCTTGCAACTGTACAGGGCATTGGCGAGTCCGCAACCGGAGTACTGCGTAGAGTTCCGGTCTCCTTACTTAAGGAGGGACGTACTCGCTCTAGAAGCCGTTGGGAGAAGGTTCGCTCGGCCGATTCCCGGGATGAAGGGGG
Organism: Carcharodon carcharias; assembly: GCF_017639515.1. Classification (NCBI taxonomy): domain Eukaryota; kingdom Metazoa; phylum Chordata; class Chondrichthyes; order Lamniformes; family Lamnidae; genus Carcharodon; species Carcharodon carcharias. Next base: position 6,703,438 of record NW_024470624.1, read on the forward strand.
GGTTTGTCTCATGGGGAAAGTTTGAGCAGGTCGGGGCCGGTACCCATCGGAGTTTAGAAGAACGAGAGGGGATCTTATTGAGACAGATAAGATCCTGGTTGTGGGGGGGGGGGCTTGACATGGTGGATGCTGAGAGGATGTTTCCCCTCATGGTGGGGAGGAATCTAGAACCAGCCGTCGAACCATTTACAGCACAGAAGGAGGCCGTTCAGCCTATCGAGTCCATGCTGGCTCCCTGAGGAGCAAACCAGTCAGCCTCATTCTCCCCCTCGATCCTCGTGGCCCTGTAATTTTATTTCCTTCTGGCGTCCATACAATTCCCTTTCGAAATCATTGACTGCTTCTGCTTCTGCCCCCTCCACTCCGAGGGCAGCATGTCCCAGGTCATTACCACATGTGCTATGTTAAAGAAGTTCTTTCTCACATCCACCCCCAACCCTTTCATCTCTTACAGAAATCCTTAAATCTGTGTTCTCACCTCCCCTCCCCCCCCCCACCCTCCCCGACCCCCCTCGTCCTTGTACCATTAGCTGATGGGAACAGATTTCCTTTGTCCACCTTATCTAAACCTTGTTCACCTCTATCAGATCTCCCCCCTCCCCCACCTCCTTCGTTCCGAGGAGAACAGCCCCAGCTTCTCCAACCTCACCTCGTGGTTAAAGTCCCTCATCCTGGGAGCCATTCTGCTAAATCTCCTCTCCACCCTCTCAGGGACCCTCACCTCCTTTCTAAAGTGTGGTGACTGGAGCTGGAATCAATACTCTAGTTGTGGCCTAACCAGGGCTTTATAAAGTTTCAGTGCATCTTCCCTGCTTTTGTTCTCAATCCCTCTATTTCTGAAGCCCGAGGTCCCATGTGCTTTGCTAGTTCATCTCTCACTCCGTCCAGCCACCTTCAATGGTCTCTGCACATGAACCCCCAGCTCCCTCTGTCCCTGCTCACTAACTGTGCCATTAAGTCTACATTTCCTCTCCCTATCCCCTCTGCCAAAGCGCATCGCCTCACCTTTCTCCGCACTAAACTCCCTCTGCCACTCGCCTGCCCCTTCTGCCAGTCTCCCCACGGAACCTCTTGCAGCCGATTGGCATCACCCTCGCTGTCTGCCGCTCCTCCCCAGTTTGGTACCATTGCCAAATTTTGAGATCCTACCCTAAGCATAATCAGCCTTTCCAGTCCCTCCCCCCCTCTCAATTATCCATTGTTTGATGAGGAGCATTTGAAACTTAATGGGTTAGGACATGGGTGGGGGGAGCCAGTGAGGACAGGGGTGATAGCGGAATGGAAGGAATAAGAGCAGCTGAGTTTTGGGCAAGAAGCCCGTCCAACTGGGAAAATTTATGGAAGATAATGTTAAGCCCGCGGACTAGTTTTGAACACGTGATTGGAACTATAAATTGACAAAAGCCAAGCTGCAGTCAGCAGTACCGGGCTGGGGCAGCACGGGTTAATTTGGACATTTACTAAAAGGACAGTGACTCATCTAAAGGGTTTGGACATCGACTGACTGCTATCAGGGAACAATGGTACCAGGGAAATGCCATTACCGGCCACCAACTAACGCAATCGAGAAGTCTGATTAACCAATACAGTGGCACAAAGGACATATCATTCATACAGTACACTCAAGGAATTATGCAACTAAGTTCTGCGCCCCAGACAACAGTACTGGAAGTGGAGTCATTCAAGCCCTCATTAACTTTGGAGCAGTGTGACGTTACTGTGTCACCCCAAACAGCAGGAGAAAGTGATAATGTACAAACAGTTGGAGAAAGTGACAATATTCGCCTGGATACACCTTTCATGTAAAACCCCGTATTGTTTCACCCGGTGGGGAGCTGATGACATTTGTCTGGACTTTGCGTGGAATCAACCAATTGGACACTGGAACAGCAGGAAATATGTTTTGACATGTCTGAGTTAAATTATTATCAAGGAGGGGCAGGTCTGAGTTGTCTGGGCTGCAGTTGGAAGGAGGGTCAGGGCTGGTCACCTTGACTCAGGCCTACGATCAACACCGGACAGACCAGCCGTGATGGGGATTATAAGTTTCAGTCAAACGGTAGTGATATCGGTGTGAGGGTTTTGTGAAGGCTTGGAGTGAAAACTTGGGTGTTTTTTTTTTTTTGCTGGTATCCTGTAACTCGTTTCAGCCATATCTTGGTGATATTGGCCTGAGGGGTCTTTTTCTCCCTCGAGGTTTCAGGACAAGATGTGGTGTTTTGCCTGTGATTTTTTTTTTGTAAGGTTAAGCCTGAGTTGTGGTGACTTTGCGTCGGGTTACTAGGAGCGGGCTGTTTTAAACATTTTGGGGGCTTTGTGCTGTGGGATTGTGGGCGATTCAGTAAAGCGACTGCGAATTATCAGAAGAGAGCTGTCTCGCTGGTCATTCTGTTCATTCTATTCAAGCCGTACACACTTCACAGAATCACACGGTGCAGAAGAGGCCCCTCGGCTGGGTAAAAAGATTTTTCCTCACATCGCCCCTAAACCTCCTGCCCCTCAACTTGAACTTGTGTCCCCCCCTCGTGACTGACCCTTCAACTCAGGGGAACAGCTGCTCCCTATCCACCCTGTCCATGCCCCTCATAATCTTGTCCACCTCGATAAGGTCGCCCCTCAGTTTCCTCTGCTCCAACGAAAACAACCCAAGTCTATCCGGCCTCTCTTCATAACTTAAATGTTTCACCCCAGGCAACATCCTGGTGAATCTCCTCTGCACCCGCTCCAGTGCAATCACATCCTTCCTATAATGTGGCGACCAGAACTGCACACAGTACTCCAGCTGTGGCCTCTCCAAGGTTCTGTACAACTCCAACATGACCTCCCTATTTTTGTAATCGATGCCTCGATTGATAAAGGCAAGTGTCCCATATGCCTTTTTCACCACCCCACTAACATGCCCCTCCGCCTTCAGAGATCTATGGACACACGCGCCAAGGTCCCTTTGTTCCTCAGAACTTCCTAGTGCCATGCTGTTCATTGAATACTTCCTTGTCAAATTACTTCTTCCAAAGTGTATCAGCTCACACATTTCAGGGTTAAATTCCATCTGCCACTTATCTGCCTATTTGACCATCCTGTCTATGTCTTCCTATAGCCCAAGACACTCAACCTCACTGCTAACCACCCGGCCAATCTTTGTGTCATCTGCGAACTGGTGTCATGGACTTGAGTGTGGGGAGGCTCTCTGAGGGAAAAAGGCTCTCCCCCCCCCCACAGTACAGAATGGGACTCCGGCAAGGAGAGAATTCAGCTTAGCATTAAGGCTCTTTCAGCCTGTTTCCAGCTTAAGAGTTAGGCTTCATCAGCCTGTTTCCAGCTTAAGAGTTAGGCTTCATTGGCTTGTTCCCAGCTTAAGAGTCAGGCTGCATCGGCCTGTTTGCAGCTACGAGTTAGGCTGCATCGGTCTGTTTGCAGCTACGAGTTAGGCTTCATTGGCCTGTTTGCAGCTTAAGAGTCAGGCTGCATCGGCCTGTTTCCAGCCACGAGTTAGGCTCCACCGGCCTGTTTCCAGCTTGAGAGTTAGGCCTCAAAGCCTACTCCTATCCTGGAAGCAGGCTGAAAGGGCCTGTTTTCCGGCCAGGTTTGGGGTTTAGGCGTTTCGGCCTGTTCCCCGTTTGGACATTAGGCTTTCGGCCTAGGGTTGCCAACCCTCCAGGATTGGCCTGGAGTCCCCAGGACCTGAAGGTCAACCTCCAGAATGCCGCGTTAAACCCTGGAACCAAAAAAAAAAAAAAATCACTGGGGCGTTGAAAAAGATTGGGGATTTAAAAAAAAAAATCATTTTCTTTGAACATTTCCTTTCGCCGGGTATAAAAACATCAAGGAGAATTGGTCCTACGGTGGGAGGACTGGGCGAGAGCGAGTGTTGGGGGCTGGGGGGGCTGCAGGCCGAGAGCTGCCATTTTACACAGGCGGGCCAATTAAGGCCTGCCCAGCGTGTCCTGTGCGGGCGAGGGTGGGGGGGGTGGTGGGAGGAGGAGGAGAAGGAGGAGGAGGGAGAGTCAGTCGGTGGGTGGGTGGGTGGGTGGGTGGGGGGGGGGCCTTGCCTGTTGAGTTGGGACATGTTTGCGAAGGTGGGAAAATGAAGTCATCGGTCTTGCAAAAGCTTGGGGAAACCTCGCCCCGAGTGCCGGATCGGGACCCCCTCCAGGGAACGCGTAACACGGCAACCCCCCTCCCCACCCCAGCACCCCACCCCAGCACCCCACCACCACCAACACCAACCACCACCCCCCCCCCCCCCCCCCCCCCCCCGGGGAGAAAAAAAAATAGGGGCACGAGCGCGGAACCAGTCGGCTTTACCCCCACCCCCAACCCCGCGAGAGACGGACGATTGCGATAGAGCGGTGGGCCGTGGCGCTCGAGGGGTTAAGGGTTCGATCCTCGGCCCTACTAAAGCAGGCCCACGCGCCGGGTAGAGGGAGAATGGAAGTTGTGGAGGGGGGTGCGGGTGGTGGAGGGGATGTTAAGGGGGAGGGGAGGGGAGGGGAGCTGGTGACCCTGCCCTCCCGGGATCCTGCCCTTCCCGGGGCCCGTCCCCCAACAACTCCCACCCCACCCCACCCCACCCCCCCCCCCCACCACCGCCACCACCCCCTCCCACCCCACCCCACCCCACCCCACCAATCCCCCTCAGTTTCATTGAAGTGGAAAGCCTGGCATGGACCCCGGCGTCTTGGCAGGCTTTCAGTTGGCCGGCTGCCTGGGATACCAGCTCGGCTCATTAGCATTCCCCTCGGCGCCCTGTCAGCCGACCAGCTGTGCACTCGGAGCTGGCTGGCTGGCATCGCGATTGGCACAGATGGGCCGGGGGTGCGTGCCGGGGTGGGGGTGGGGGTGGGGTGGAGGGGGAGGGGGGAGGTGGTTAGGTAGGCTGGGAGAGGGTTAAAGACAGACAGAGAGAGAGAGAGAGAGAGAGAGAGGGAGAAAGAGAGCGAGGGAGTGAGGGAGAGAGCGAGAGAGAGACAGAGAGAGAGAGAGGGGAGAAAGAGAGAGAGAGAGAGACAGAGAGAGAGACAGAGAGAGAGAGACAGAGAGAGAGAGACAGAGAGAGAGAGAGACAGAGAGAGACAGAGAGAGAGAGGGAGAGAGAGAGACAGAGAGAGAGAGAGAGAGAGAGAGAGACAGAGAGAGAGAGAGAGAGAGAGAGACAGAGAGAGAGAGAGAGAGACAGAGAGAGAGAGAGAGAGACAGAGAGAGAGAGAGAGAGAGAGAGAGGGAGAGAGGGGAGAAAGATAGAGAGACAGAGAGAGAGAGGGAGAGAGAGAGAAAGAGAGAGAGAGAGAGATAGGGAGAGAGACAGAGAGAGGGGAGAGAGAGAGGGAGGGAGAGGGAGAGAGAGAGATAGAGAGAGAGAGAGAGAGATAGGGAGAGAGACAGAGAGAGGGGAGAGAGAGAGGGAGGGAGAGGGAGAGAGAGAGATAGAGAGAGAAAGACAAAAAGGGAACACACAATCCAGACAATGGCTGAGAGCGTCCAGAGGAGGAGGAGGAGAGTGTGGAGCGGGGGGTGGGGGGTGAGGGGGGTGCAAGCTGGTGGTGAGAGGGGGAGGGAGGCAGATTCGCAGGGGCAATACCAACAGGTTCCCTCCGGACAAGTTCAATGATCGGGTGCCCAGTGATGACCCACCACCCCACACCCCACACACACCTCCCCCCCCCCCACCACCCCCTCGCCCCGCCCGCACTTTCTCCCAGCCCCTCAGGCAGCCATCGGTAACCCACCTTAACCCAGAGCCAAGCGGCAGCTGATGGGTCTCTCACAGCCCTGCCTGCCACCTCCTCCTCTCAGCAGACACAGTCGGGTCCATAAGGCACAGTGGAGTGATCTACTGCGGGTGAGTGACGTCTGAGTCTCACATTTCCAATGCCCCCGGACCACCGCACACCCACCCCCAACACCCGCCTCCCCCTCCCCTCCCCTCGCAACTCCAAACAAACATACAGCAGACACCGCAAGGCTTTTGTTCAACATCCTGGATTCAGGGATAAAAGATGCGCTCCCGATTCACATTTTCATTACACAGCCCAAACCCCTCGATCAGATTGCAGTCTGTAACTCCCGGGTATCTGTTATTCTATGTATAAACCACCCGAACCCCTCGATTAGATTCCAGCCTGTAACTCACTCCCGGGTATCTGTTATTCTATAAATAAACCACCGAACCCCTCGATTAGATTCCAGTCTGTAACTCAATCCCCGGTATCTGTTATTCTATATATAAACCACCCAAACCCCTCGATTAGATTCCAGTCTGTAACTCACTCCCCGGTATCTGTTATTCTATATATAAACCACCCAAACCCCTCGATAAGATTCCAGTCTGTAACTCACTCCCGGGTAAATGTTATTCTATATATAAACCAGCCAACCCCTCGATTAGATTCCAGTCTGTAACTCACTCCCGGGTATCTGTTATTCTATATATAAACCAGCCAACCCCTCGATTAGATTCCAGTCTGTAATTCACTCCCGGGTATCTGTTATTCTATATATAAACCACCCGAACCCCTTGATTAGATTCCAGTCTGTAACTCACTCCCGGGTATCTGTTATTCTATATATAAACCACCCGAACCCCTCGATTAGATTCCAGTCTGTAACACACTCCCGGGTATCTGTTATTCTATATATAAACCACCCGAACCCCTCGATTAGATTGCAGTCTGTAACTCACGCTCGGGTGTCTGTTATTCTATATATAAACCACCCGAACCCCTCAAATAAATTCCAGTCTGTAACTCACTCCCGGGTATCTGTTATTCTATGTATAAACCACCCGAACCCCTCGATTAGATTCCAGCCTGTAACTGACGCCTGGGTATCTGTTATTCTATGTATAAACCACACGAAACCCTCGATTAGATTCCAGCCTGTAACTCACTCCTGGGTATCTGTTATTCTATATATAAACCACCCAAACCCCTCGATTAGATTCCAGTCTGTAACTCACTCCTGGGTATCTGTTATTCTATATATAAACCACCCGAACCCCTCAAATAAATTCCAGTCTGTAACTCACTCCCGGGTATCTGTTATTCTATGTATAAACCACCCGAACCCCTCGATTAGATTCCAGTCTGTAACTTACTCCCCGGTATCTGTTATTCTATATATAAACCACCCAAACCCCTCGATAAGATTCCAGTCTGTAACACTCCCGGGTATCTGTTATTCTATATATAAACCAGCCGAACCCCTCGATTAGATTGCAGTCTGTAACTCACTCCCGGGTATCTGTTATTCTATATATAAACCACGCGAAGCCCTCGATTAGATTCCAGTCTGTAACTCACTCCCGGGTATCTGTTATTCTATATATATATACCACCCGAAACCCTCGATTAAATTCCAGTCTGTAACTCACTCTCGGGTATCTGTTACTCTATATATAAACCACCCGAACCCCTCAAATAAATTCCAGTCTGTAACTCACTCCCAGTTATCTGTTACTCTATATATAAACCAACCGAACCCCTCGATTAGATTCCAGACTGTAACCCACTCCCCGGTATCTGTTATTCTATATATAAACCACCCAAACCCCTCGATAAGATTCCAGTCTGTAACACACTCCCGGGTATCTGTTATTCTATATATAAACCACCCAAACCCCTCGATAAGATTCCAGTCTGTAACACACTCCCGGGTATCTGTTATTCTATATATAAACCACCCGAACCCCTCGATTAGATTCCAGTCTGTAAGTCACGCTCGGGTATCTGTTACTCTATATATAAACCACCCGAACCCCTCAAATAAATTCCAGTCTGTAACTCACTCCCAGTTATCTGTTACTCTATATATAAACCAACCGAACCCCTCGATTAGATTCCAGACTGTGACCCACTCCCCGGTATCTGTTATTCTATATATAAACCACCCAAACCCCTCGATAAGATTCCAGTCTGTAACACACTCCCGGGTATCTGTTATTCTATATATAAACCACCCGAACCCCTCGATTAGATTCCAGTCTGTAACTCACTCCCGGGTATCTGTTATTCTATATATATAAACCACCTGAAACCCTCGATTAAATTCCAGTCTGTAACTCACTCCTGGGTATCTGTTACTCTATATATAAACCACCCGAAACCCTCAATTAGATTCCAGTCTGTAACTCACTCCTGGGTATCTGTTATTCTATATATAAACCAACCGAACCCCTTGATCAGATTCCAGTCTGTAACTCACTCCCGGGTATCTGTTATTCTATATATAAACAATCCGACCCCCTCGATTAAATTCCAGTCTGTAACTCACTCCCAGGTATCTGTTATTGTATATATAAACCACCTGAACCCCTCGATTAGATTCCAGTCTGTAACTCACTCCCAGGTATCTGTTATTCTATATATAAACGACCCGAGCCCCTCGATTAGATTCCAGTCTGTAACTCACTCCTGGGTATCTGTTATTCTATATATAAACCACCCGAACCCCTCGATTAGATTCCAGTCTGTAACTCACTCCCGGGTATCTGTTACTCTATATATAAACCACCCGAACCCCTCGATTAGATTGCAGTCTGTAACTCACGCTCGGGTGTCCGTTATTCTATATATAAACCACCCGAACCCCTCAAATAAACTCCAGTCTGTAACTCACTCCCGGGTATCTGTAATTCTATGTATAAACCACCCGAACCCCTCGATTAGATTCCAACCTGTAACTGACGCCTGGGTATCTGTTATTCTATGTATAAACCACACGAACCCCTCGATTAGATTCCAGCCTGTAACTCACTCCTGGGTATCTGTTATTCTATATATAAACCACCCGAACCCCTCGATTAGATTCCAGTCTGTAACTCACTCCCGGGTATCTGTTATTCTATATATAAACCACCCAAACCCCTCGATTAGATTCCAGTCTGTAACACACTCCCGGGTATCTGTTATTCTATATATAAACCACCCGAACCCCTCGATTAGATTCCAGTCTGTAAGTCACGCTCGGGTGTCTGTTATTCTATATATAAACCACCCGAACCCCTCAAATAAGTTCCAGTCTGTAACTCACTCCCGGGTATCTGTTATTCTATGTATAAACCACCCGAACCCCTCGATTAGATTCCAGCCTGTAACTCACTCCTGGGTATCTGTTATTCTATATATAAACCACCCGAACCCCTCGATTAGATTCCAGTCTGTAACTTACTCCCCGGTATCTGTTATTCTATATATAAACCACCCAAACCCCTCGATAAGATTCCAGTCTGTAACACACTCCCGGGTATCTGTTATTCTATATATAAACCAGCCGAACCCCTCGATTAGATTCCAGTCTGTAACTCACTCCCGGGTATCTGTTATTCTATATATAAACCACGCGAACCCCTCGATTAGATTCCAGTCTGTAACTCACTCCCGGGTATCTGTTATTCTATATCTATATACCACCCGAAACCCTCGATTAAATTCCAGTCTGTAACACACTCCCGGGTATCTGTTATTCTATATATAAACCACCCAAACCCCTCGATAAGATTCAAGTCTGTAACACACTCCCGGGTATCTGTTATTCTATATATAAACCACCCGAACCCCTCGATTAGATTCCAGTCTGTAAGTCACGCTCGGGTGTCTGTTATTCTATATATAAACCACCTGAACCCCTCGATTAGATTCCAGCCTGTAACTCACTCCTGGGTATCTGTTATTCTATATATAAACCACCCGAACCCCTCGATTAGATTCCAGTCTATAACTTACTCCCCGGTATCTGTTATTCTATATATAAACCACCCAAACCCCTCGATAAGATTCCAGTCTGTAACACACTCCCGGGTATCTGTTATTCTATATATAAACCAGCCAAACCCCTCGATTAGATTGCAGTCTGTAACTCATTCCCGGGTATCTGTTATTCTATATATAAACCACGCGAACCCCTCGATTAGATTCCAGTCTGTAACTCACTCCCGGGTATCTGTTATTCTATATATATATACCACCCGAAACCCTCGATTAAATTCCAGTCTGTAACTCACTCTCGGGTATCTGTTACTCTATATATAAACCACCCGAACCCCTCAAATAAATTCCAGTCTGTAACTCACTCCCAGTTATCTGTTACTCTATATATAAACCAACCGAACCCCTCGATTAGATTCCAGACTGTGACCCACTCCCCGGTATCTGTTATTCTATATATAAACCACCCAAACCCCTCGATAAGATTCCAGTCTGTAACACACTCCCGGGTATCTGTTATTCTATATATAAACCACCCGAACCCCTCGATTAGATTCCAGTCTGTAACTCACTCCCGGGTATCTGTTATTCTATATATATAAACCACCTGAAACCCTCGATTAAATTCCAGTCTGTAACTCACTCCTGGGTATCTGTTACTCTATATATAAACCACCCGAAACCCTCAATTAGATTCCAGTCTGTAACTCACTCCTGGGTATCTGTTATTCTATATATAAACCAACCGAACCCCTTGATCAGATTCCAGTCTGTAACTCACTCCCGGGTATCTGTTATTCTATATATAAACAATCCGAACCCCTCGATTAAATTCCAGTCTGTAACTCACTCCCAGGTATCTGTTATTGTATATATAAACCACCTGAACCCCTCGATTAGATTCCAGTCTGTAACTCACTCCCAGGTATCTGTTATTCTATATATAAACGACCCGAGCCCCTCGATTAGATTCCAGTCTGTAACTCACTCCTGGGTATCTGTTATTCTATATATAAACCACCCGAACCCCTCGATTAGATTCCAGTCTGTAACTCACTCCCGGGTATCTGTTATTCTATATATAAACCACCCGAACCCCTCGATTAGATTCTAGTCTGTAACTCACTCCCGGGTATCTGTTATTGTATATATAAACCACCCGAACCCCTCGATTAGATTCCAGTCTGTAACTCACTCCCGGGTATCTGCTATTCTATATATAAACCACCCGAACCCCTCGATTAGATTCCAGTCTGTAACTCACTCCCGGGTATCTGTTATTCTATATATAAACCACCCGAACCCCTTGATTAAATTCCAGTCTGTAACTCACGCTCGGGTATCTGTTACTCTATATATAAACCACCCGAACCCCTCAAATAAATTCCAGTCTGTAACTCACTCCCAGGTATCTGTTATTTTATATATAAACCACCCGACCCCCTCGATTAGATTCCAGTCTGTAACTCACTCCCGGGTATCTGTTATTGTATATATAAACCACCCGAACCCATCGATTAGATTCCAGTCTGTAACTCACTCCCGGGTATCTGTTATTCTATATATAAACCACCCGAACCCCTCGATCAAATTCCAGTCTGTAACTCACTCCCAGGTATCTGTTATTCTATATATAAACGACCGGAACACCTCGATTAGATTCCAGCCTGTAACTCACTCCCAGGTATCTCTTATTCTATATATAAAGCACCCGAACCCCTCGATTAGATTCCAGTCTGTAACTCACTCTCGGGTATCTGCTATTCTATATATAAACCACCCGAACCCCTCGATTAGATTCCAGTCTGTAACTCACTCCTGGGTATCTGTTATTCTATATATAAACCACCCAAACCCCTCGATTAAATTCCAGTCTGTAACTCACTCTCAGGTATCTGTTACTCTATATATAAACCATCCGAACCCCTCAAATAAATTCCAGTCTGTAACTCATTCCCGGGTATCTGTTACTCTATATATAAACCACCCAAAACCCTCGATTAGATTCCAGTCTGTAACTCACTCCCGGGTATCTGTTATTCTATATATAAACCACCTGAACCCCTCGATTAGATTCCAGTCTGTAACTCACTCCCGGGTATCTGTTAATCTATATATAAACCACCCGAAACCCTCGATTAGATTCCAGTCTGTAACTCACTCCCGGGTATCTGTTATTCTATATATAAACCACCTGAACCCCTCGATTAGATTCCTGTCTGTAACTCACTCCCGGGTACCTGTTATTCTATATATAAACAACCCGAAATCCTCGATTAGATTCCAGTCTGTAACTCACTCCCGGGTATCTGTTATTCTATATATAAACCACCCGACCCCCTCGATTAGATTCCATTCTGTAACTCACTCCCAGGTATCTGTTATTCTATATATAAACCACCCGAACCCCTCGATTAGATTCCAGTCTGTAACTCGCTCCCGGGTATCTGTATTTCTATGTATAAACCACCCGAACCCCTCAATTAGATTCCAGTCTGCAACTTGCTCCCGGTTATCTGTTATTCTATGTACAAAACACCCGAACTCCTCGATTAGATTCTAGTCTGTAACTCACTCCCGGGTATCTGTTATTCTATGTATAAACCACCCGAACCCCTCGATTAGATTCCAGTTTGTAACTCATTGCCGGGTATCTGTTATTCTATATATAAACCAACCGAACCCCTCGATTAGATTCCTGTTTGTAACTCACTCCCAGATATCGGTTATTCTATATATAAACCAGCCAAAATCCTCGATTCGATTCCAATGTGATACTCATGGGTATCTGTTTTTTAGATATAAACCACCCGGACCCCTCGATTACATTCCAGTCTGTAACTCACTCCCGGGTATTTGTTATTCTATATATAAACCATCCGAACCCCTCGACTAGATTCCAGCCTGTAACTCATTCCTGGGTATCTGTTATTCTATATATAAACCACCCGAACCCCTCGATTAGATTCCAGTCTGTAACTCACTCCCGGGTATCTGTTATTCTATATATAAACCACCTGAACTCCTCAGTTAGATTCCAGCCTGTAACTCACTCCCAGACGTCTCATTTTCTATATATAACCCACCCGAACCCCTCAGTTAGAATCAGCCTGTAACTCACACCCGTGTATCTGTTATTCGATGTATAAACCTCCCGAACACCTTGATGAGTTTCCAGTCATTAAACCATTCCCTTGTATCTGTTATTCAACATGTAAACCACCTAAACCACTCGATTAGTTTCCAGTCTGTAACTCACTCCCGTGTATCTGGTATTCTATATATAAAGAACCCAAACACTTCAGTTACAGGTACACACTGGAATCTAATTGAGAGGTTCGGATGTTTCAAATATGGAACAACAGATATGCAGGAGTGAGTTACAGGCTGGAATTTAATCGAGAGGTTCAGTTGGTTTAGATAGAAATTACAGATACCCAGGCGTGAGTTTCTGCCTGGAAACCAACCAAGGGGTTTGGGTGGGTTATACATAGAATGACAGATTTGCCGGAGTGAGTTATAGATTGGAATCGAATCGAAGGTTTCTGGTGGTTTATATACAGAATAATAGATACACGGGAGTGAATTTCAGACCGGAAGCAAAACAAGGGGTTCGGGGGTGGTTAATATATAAAATAACAGAAACAAAGTGGAATCTTTTGGAGGTGTTCGTGTGGTGTTTATGTAGTATAACAAATAGCCAGGAGTGAGTTACAGACTGGAATCTAATCGAGAGTTTCGGTTAGCTTATATATAGAACAACAGATACACTGGAGTGACTTAAAGACTGGAATCTCATCAAGGTGTTCGGGAGGCTTATACATAGAATGACAGATACGCGGAAGTGAGTTACAGACTGGAATCGAATCGAAGGTTTCTGGTGGCTTATATAAAGAATAATAAATACCCGGGAGTGAGTTACAGACTGGAATCTAATCGAGGGGTTTGGGTGGTTTATATAGAGGATTACAGATACCCAGGAGTGAGTTTCTGCCTGGAAACTAATCAAGGGATTTGGGTGGCTTATACATAGAATGACATATTCACGGGAGTGAGCTATCGGTTGAAATTGAATCGAAGGTTTCTGGTGCTTTATAAATAGAATAGTAGATAAACGGGAGTGAATTTCAGATCGGAACATAAACAAGGGGTTCAGGTGGTTAATATATAAAATAACAGATAGCCAGGAGTGAGTTACAGATTGGAAACTTTTGGAGGTGTTCGTGTGGTTTATATATAGTATAACAGATAGCCAGGCGTGAGTTACAGTCTGGAATCTAATGGAGAGGTTCGGGTGGTTTATATATAGAATAACAGATACCCGGGAGTGAGTTACAGACTCTAATCTAATCGAGGGGTCCGGTGGTTTATAAGTAGAATAACAGATACCCGGGAGTGAGTTACAGACAGGAATCTAATCTAGGGGTTCGGGTGGTTTATATATAGTATAACAGATACCCAGGGCTGAGTTACAGACTGGAATCTAATCGAGAGGTTCAGCTGGTTTTTACATGAAATAGCAGATAACCGGGAGTGATCTACATTGAGGAATCTTTTGGAGGTGTTCATGTGGTTTATCTATAGCATAACAGGTAATGGGAGAGAGTTACAGACTGGAATCTAATTGAGGTGTTCGGGTGATTTAGAACTAGAATAACAGGTACCTGGGAGTGAGTTACAGACTGGAATCTAATCGAGGGGTTCGGGTGATTATATTTTGAGTAAGAGATGCCCAGGGCTGAGTTACAGACTGGAATCTAATTGAGGGGTTTGGGTGGTTTATTTATAGAATAACAGATACCCAGGAGTGAGTTTCTGCCTGGAAACTAATCAAGGGGTGCGTGTCGTTGAGATACAGAAGAACAGATACCCGGGAGTGAGTTACATGCTGGAATCTAATCGAGGGGTTCGGGTGGTTTATATATAGAATAACAGATACCCGGGAGTGAGTTACAGACTGGAATCTAACCGAGGGGTTCGTGTGGTTTATATACAGAATAACAGATACCCGGGAGTGAGTTACAGACTCGAAGCTAACCGAGGGGTTCGTGTGGTTTATATACAGAATAACAGCTACCCGGGAGTGAGTTGCAGGCTGGAATACAATCGAGGGGTTTGGGTGGTTTATATGTAGAATAACAGATACCGGGGAGTAAGTTACAGACTGGAATCTAATTGAGGGGTTCGGTTGGTTTATATATAGAATAACAGATACCCGAGAATGAGTTACAGACTGGAATCTAATCGAGGGGGTCGTGTGGTTTATTTGTAGAATAAAAGATACCGGGGAGTGAATTACAGGCTGGAATCTAATCGAGGGGTTCGTGTGGTTTATATGTAGAATAAAAGATACCGGGGAGTGAATTACAGGCTGGAATCTAATCGAGGGGTTCGTGTGGTTTATATGTAGAATAAAAGATACCGGGAGTGAGTTACAGGCTGAAATCTAATTGAGGGGTTTGGGTGGTTTATATATAGAATAACAGATACCCGGGAGTGAGTTACAGACTGGAATCTAATCGAGGGGTTCGGGTGGTTTATATATAGAATAACTGATACCCGAGAGTGAGTTACAGACTGAAATCTAATTGAGGGGTTTGGGTGGTTTATATATAGAATAACAGATACCCGGGAGTGTGTTACAGACTGAAATCTAATTGAGGGTTTTGGGTGGTTTATATATAGAATAACAGATACCCGGGAGCAAGTTGCAGACTGGTATCTAATCAAGGGGTTCGGGTGGTTTATATGTAGAATAACAGATACCCGGGAGTGAGTTACAGGCTGTAATCTAATCGAGGGTTTCGGTTTGTTTGTATATGGAATAACAGATACCGGGGAGTGAGTTACTGACTGATATCTAACCGAGGGTTTTGGTTGGTTTCGATATAGAAAAACAGAAACCCAGGAGTAAGTTACAGGCTGGAATCTAATCGAGGGGTTCAGGTGGTTTATATATAGAATAACAGATACTTGGGTGTGAGTTACATGCTGGAATCTAACTGAGGGTTTTGGTTGGTTTCGATATAGAATAACAGATACCCGGGTGTGATTTACAGGCTGGAATCCAATCGAAGGGTTCGGGTGGTTTATATATAGAATAACACATACCCAGGAGTGAGTTTCTGCCTGGAAACTAATCAAGGGGTTTGGGTGGCTTATACATAGAATGACATATTCGCGGGAGTGAGCTATCGGTTGAAATTGAATCGAAGGTTTCTGGTGGTTTATAAATAGAATAATAGGTACTTGGGAGTGAATTTCAGACCGGAACATGAACAAGGGGTTCGGGTGGTTAATATATAAAATAACAGATACCCGGGAGTGAGTTACAGATTGGAATCTTTTAGAGGTGTTCGCGTGGTTTTTATATAGAATAACAGATAGCCAGGAGTGAGTTACAGTCTGGAATCTAATCGAGAGGTTCGGGTGGTTTATATATAGAATAACAGATACCCGGGAATGAATTACAGACAGTAATCTAATCGAGGGGTTCGGGTGATTTATATTTTGAGTAACAGATACCCAGGACTGAGTTACAGACTGGAATGTAATCGAGTGGTTTGTGTGGTTCATATACAGAATAAGAGAAACCCGGGAGTGGGTTATAGGCTGGAATCTAATTGACGGGTTCGTGTGGTTTACTTATAGAATAACAGATTCTCGGGAGTGAGCTACATGCTGGAATCTAATCAAGGGGTTCGGGTGGTTTATATATGGAATAACATATCTGGGTGTGATTTACAGCCTGGAATCCAATCGAGGGGTTCAGGTGGTTTATACATAGAATAACAGATACCCAGGAGTGAGTTTCTGCCTGGAAACTAATCAAGTGGGTGGCTTATACATGGAATGACATATTCACGGGAGTGAGCTATCGGTTGAAATTGAATCGAAGGTTTCTGGTGGTTTATAAATAGAATAATAGATACACGGGAGTGAATTTCAGACCGGAACATAAACAAGGGGTTCAGGTGGTTAATATATAAAATAACAGATACCCGGGAGTGAGTTACAGATTGGAAACTTTTGGAGGTGCTCGTGTGGTTTATATATAGAATAACAGATAGCCAGGAGTGAGTTACAGTCTGGAATCTAATCGAGAGGTTCGGGTGGTTTATATATAGAATAACAGATACACGGGAGTGAATTACAGACAGGAATCTAATCGAGGGGTTCGGGTGATTTATATTTTGAGTAACAGATACCAAGGGCTGAGTTACAGACTGGAATCTAATCGAGTGGTTTGGGTGGTTCATATACAGAATAAGAGAAACCCGGGAGTGGGTTATAGGCTGGAATCTAATCGAGGGGTTCGGGTGGTTTATTTATAGAATAACAGATTCTCGGGAGTGAGTTACAGACTGGAACCTATCAGAGGGGATCGTGTGGTTTATATACAGAATAACAGATACCTGGGAGTGAGTTACAGACTCGAAGCTAACCGAGGGGTTCGTGTGGTTGAGATACAGAATAACAGCTACCCGGGAGTGAGTTACAGGCTGGAATCCAATTGAGGGGTTTGGGTGGTTTATATATAGAATAACAGATACCCGGGAGTGAGTTACAGACTGGAATTTAATCGAGGGGTTTGGGTGGTTTATATAAAGAATAACAGATACCCAGTAGTGAGTTATAGACTGGAATCTAATCGAGTGGTTTGGGTGGTTCATATACAGAATAAGAGAAACCCGGGAGTGGGTTATAGGCTGGAATCTAATCGAGGGGTTTGGGTGGTTTATATAAAGAATAACAGATACCCAGGAGTGAGTTTTTGCCTGGAAACTAATCAAAGGGCTCGTGTGGCTTATACATAGAATGACATATTCGCGGGAATGAGCTATCAGTTGAAATTGAATCGAGGGGTTCGTGTGGTTTATATATAGAATAACAAATACCCAGTAGTGAGTTACAGACTGGAATCTAATCGAGGGGTTTGTGTGGTTGAGATACAGAATAACAGATACCCGGGAGCGAGATAAACCACACGAATCCTTCGATTAGATTCCAGTCTGTAACTCGCTCCCAGGTATCTATTATTCTATATAGAAACCACCCGAACCCCTCGATTAGAATCCAGTCTGTAACTCGCACCCGGGCGTCTGTTATTCTATATATAAACCACGCGAAACCCTCGTTTTGATTCTAGCCTGTAACTCACACCCGCGTATCTGTTATTCTATATATAAACCACCCGAAACCCTTGATTAGATTCCAGTCTGTAACTCACTCCCAGGTATCTGTTATTTATATATAAACCACCCGAACACCTCAATTAGATTCCAGTCTGTAACTCACTCCTGGGTATCTGTTATTCTATATATAAACCACTCAAACACCTCGAAAAGATTCCACTCTGTAACTCACGCCCGAGTATCTGTTATTTTATATACTAACCACCTGAACCCCTTGTATAAGTTCCGGCCTGAAATTCCCTCCCATGTATTTATTATTTTATATATAAACCACCAGAAACCTTCAATTCAATTCCAACCTATAACGCACTCCCTTGTATAAGCCACCCGAACCCCTTGATTAGTTTCCAGGCAGAAACTCACTCCTGGGTATCTGTTATCCTCTATCTAAACCGCCTGAACCTCTCAATTAGATTCCAGCCTGTAACGCACTCCCGGGTATCTGTTATTCCATATAAAAACCAATCGAATTCATCTAATAGATTCCCGCTGGTAACGTACTCCTGGGTTTCTGTTATTTTATACATAAACGACCCAAACGCCTCGATTAGGTTCCAGTTTGTAACTCACTCCTGGATATCTGTGATTGTATATATAAACGACCTGAACATCTCAATTAGATTCCAGGCTGTAACTCACTCCAGGATATCTGTTATTCTATATATAAACCTCCCGAACCCCTTGATTAGATTCCAGCCTGTAACTCAGTCCCGGGTATCTGTTATTCTGTTTCTAAACCACACGAACCCATTGTTTAGATTCGAGCCTGCAACTCATTCCCGCGTATCTGTTATTCTACATCGAAACCAACCGAACCCCTTGATCAGATTCCAGTAAGTAACTAAGTCGTGGGTATCTGTTATCCTCTATATAAAACACCCAAACTCCTCGGTTAGATTCTAGCATGTAACTCAGTCCCGAGTATCTGTTATTCTATATATAAAACACCCAAAACCCTCAATCAGATTCCAGTCTGTAATTCAGCCCCGGGTACCTGTTACTCAAAATGTAAATCACCCGAACGACTCGATTGGATTCCAGCCTGTAACTCACTCCCGGGTATCTGTTACTCTATATATAAACCACCTGAACACCTCGATTAGATTCCAGTCTGTAACTCTCTCCTGGGTATCTGTTATTCTATATATAACTCACTCCCGCGTATCTGTCATTCTATATAAAAGCCACCCAAACCCCTTGATTAGTTTCCAGACAGAAACTCACGACTGGGTATCTGTTATCCTCTATCTAAACCACCCGAACCTCTCGATAAGATTCCAGCTTGTAACTCACTCCAGTGTACCTTTTATTCTATATATAAACCAACTGAAACCCTCGATTAATTTCTTGTCTGTAACTCACTCCTGGGTATCTGTTATTCCATATATAAACCACCTGAAATCCTCGATTAGATTCCAGCCTGTAACTCACTCCCGGGTATCTGTTATTCTATATATAAACCACCCGAAACCCTCGATTAGATTCCAGTCTGTAACTCACTCCCGGGTATCTGTTAATTATATATAAACCACCCGAACCACTTGATTAGATTCTGGACTGTAACTCACTCCCGGGCATTTGTTATTCTATATATAAAACAACAGATCACCTCGATTAGGTTCCAGCCTGTTAGTCACTCCCGGGTATCTGTTATTTATATATAAACCACCCGAGACTCTCGTTTAGATTCCAGCCTGTAACTCACTGCCGGGTATCTGTTATTCTATATATAAACCACTCAAACTCCTTGATTAGATTCCAGTCTGTAACTTACGCCCGGTTATCTGTTATTCTATATATTAACAACCCGAACTCCTCGATTAGATTCCAGTCTGTAACTCACTCCCGGGCATCTGTTATTCGAAATAACCCACCGAACCCCTCGATTAGATTCCAGTCTTAAACTCACACTCGTGTATCTGTTATTCTATATATAAACCACCTGAACGCCTCGATTAGATTCCAGTCTGTAACTCACTCCCGGGCATCTGTTACTCTATATATAAACCACCCGAACGCCTTGATTTGCCTCCAACCCGCAACTCACTCCTGGGTATCTGTTATTTAAATATAAACCACCCAAGCCCCTCGATTAGATTCCAGTTTGTAACTCAATACTGGGTAACTTGTATTCTATACATAAAGCACCCGAACCCCTCGATTAGATTCCAGCACGTAACTCACTCCCGGGTAACTGTTATTCTATATATAAACTTACTGAAACCCTTGAGTAGATTCCAGCCTGTAATTCACACCCGGGTATCTGTTTTTTAAATATAAACCACCCGAGCCCCTCGATTAGATTGCAGTCTGTAAATTACTCCTGGTATCTCTTATTCTATGTATAAAACACCCGAACTCCTTGATTAGATTCCAGTCTGTAACTCACTCCCAGACATCTGTTATTATATATATAACCCACCCGAACCCCTTAATTAGATTTCAATTTGTAACTCACTCCCACGTACCAGTTACTCCATATATAAAGCACCCGAACCCCGTGATTAGTTTCCAGCGTGTAACTCACTCCCGGTATTTGTCATTCTATATATAAACCACCCAAACCCCTCGATTAGATTCCAGTCTGTAACTCACCCCCGGGTATCTGTTATTCTATTTATAAACCACCCGAACTCCTCAATTAGATTCCAGCCTGTAACTCACTCCCGGGTATCTATTATTCTATGTTTAAACCTCCTGAACACATTGATGAGATTCCAATATTTAAATCAATCCCGAGTATCTGTTATACTATATATAAACCACCTGAACCGCTCGATTAGATTCCAGCCTGTAACTCACTCCCAGGTATCTGTTATTCTATATATAAACCACCTGAACCGCTCGATTAGATTCCAGCCTGTAACTCACTCCCAGGTATCTGTTATTCTATGTATAAACCACCCAAACCCCTCAATTAGATTCCAGTCTGTAACTCACTCCCGGGTAACTGTTATTCTATGTATAAACTTACTGAACCCCTTGCGTAGATTCCAGCCTTTAACTCACTCACGGGTAGTTGTTATTCTATATATAAACCACCCGAACCCATCGATTAGATTGCTGTCTGTAATTTACTCCCGGTTGTCCGGTATACTATATATGAACCGCTCAATTAGATTCCAGCCAGGAACTCACTCCCGGGTATCTGTTACTCTATATATAAACCACCTGAACCCCTCGATTAGATTGCCGTCTGTAACTCACTCCCAGGTATCTGTTACTCCATAAGTAAACCACCCAAACGTCTTGCTTAGATTCCAGTCAGTAGCTCACTCCAGAGTATCTGTTATACTATATATAAACCAGCCGAACCTTGTGATTAGATTCCAGTCTGTAACTCACTCCTGTGTATCTGTTATTCTATACATAAACCACCCGAACCCCTCGATTAGATTCCAGTCTGTAACTCACTCCCGGGTATCTGTTACTCTATATATAAACGACCCGAACCCCTTGATTAGATTCTAGCCTGTAACTTACTCCCAGGTATTTGTTATTCTATAAATAATCCACCCGAATCCCTCGATTAGATTCTAGTCTGTAAGTCACTCCTGGGTATCTGTTATTCTACATATTAACCACACAAACCCCTCGAGTAGATTACAGCCTGTAACTCACTGCCAGGTGTCTGTTATGCTATATATAAACCAGCCAAACCCCACAATTCGATTCCTGCCTGTAACTCACTTCCGGGTTTCTGTTATTCTATATATAAACCACCCAAACCCCTCGATTAGATTCCAGTCTGTAACTCACTCCCGGGTATCTGTTATTCTATATATAAACCACCCGAACCCCTCAATGAGTTTCCAGTCTGTAATTTACTCCCGGGTATCTGTTATTCTATGTATAAAACACCCGAACTCCTCGATTTGATTCCAGTCTGTAACTCACACCCAGACATCTGTTATTATATATATAACCACCCGAACACCTTGATTAGGTTTCAATTTGTACCTCACTCCCACGTACCAGTTACTCCATATATAAACCACCCAAACCCCTCGATTAGATTCCAGCCTGTAACTCACTCCCGGGTATCTATTATTCTATGTATAAACCTCCCGAACATATTGATGAGATTCCAATCGTTAAATCACTCCTTTGTATCTGTTATTCTACGTATAAACCACCCAAACCCCTTGATTGGATTCCAGTCTGTAACTCACTCCAAGGTATCTGTTGTTCTATATATAAATGACCCGAACCCCTCGATTAGATTCCAGTCTGTAACTCACTCCTGGGTACCTGTTAGTCTATATATCAACCACCTAAACCCCTCGATTAGATTCCAACCTGTAAATCACACCCGGGTATCTGTTATTCCATATATAAACAACACGAAGCCCTCAATTAGATTCCAGTCTGTAACTCACTCTTGGGTATCTGTTATTCTATATATAAACCACTTGAACCCATCGATTAGATTTCAGCTTGTAAATCTGTCCCGTGTACCTGTCATTATATATATAAACCATCCAAACCCCTCAATTAGATTCCAGTTTGGAACTCACTCCTGGGATTTGTCATTCTATATATAAATGACCCAAACCCCTTGATTAGATTCCAGCCTGTAACTCACTGCTGGGTATTTTTTATTCTATATGTAAACCACCCGAACTCCTCGTTTAGATTCCAGTCTGTAACTCACTCCTGGGTATCTATTATTCTATGTATAAACCATCCGAACCCCTCGATTAGATTCCAGCCTGTAACTCACTCCCGGGTATCTGTTATTCTATATATAAACCACCCAAACCCCTCGATTAGATTCCAGTCTGTAATTTACTCCCGGTATCTGTTATTCTATGCATAAAACACACGAACTCCTTGATTTGATTCCATGCTCTAACTCACACCCGAGTGTTTGTCATTCCATGTATAAATCACCCGAACTCCTCGATTAGATTCCAGTCTGTAACTCACTCCCAGACATCTGTTATTATTTATATAACCCACCCGAACCCCTCGATTAGATTTCAGCTTGTAACTCACTCCCAGGTACCTGTTATTCTATATATAAAGCACCCGAACCCCTTGATTAGTTTCCAGCGTGTAACTCACTCCCGGTATTTGTCATTCTATATATAAACTACCCAAACACCTCGATTAGATTCCAGCCTGTAACTCACTACCAGGTATCGGTAACTCTATATGTAAATCAGCAGAACTCTTGATCAGATTCTAGACTGTAACTCACTTCTGGGAATCTGTTATTCTATATATAAGCCACCCGACGCCCTCAATTAGATTCCGGCCTGTAACTCACTCCTGGGTATCTATTATTCTATGTATAAACCACCCGAACCCCTCAATTAGATTCCAGTCTGTAATTCACTCCCGGGTATCTGTTATTCTATATATAAACCACCCAAACCTCTCGATTAGATTCCAGTCTGTAACTCACTCCCGGGTATCTGTTATTCTATATATAAACCACCCGTACCCCTCGATTAGATTCCAGCCTGTAACTCACTCCCGGGTATCTAGTATTCTATATATAAACCTCCCGAACACATTGATGAGATTCCAATCTTTAAATCACTCCCATGTATCTGTTATTCTATATATAAACCACCCGAATCCCTCGATTAGATTCCAGTCTGTAAGTCACTCCCAGTTATCTGTTGTTCTATATATAAACCACCCGAAACCATTGATTAGATTCCAGTCTGCAACTCACTCCCGGGTACCTATTAATCTATATATAAACCACCCAAACCGCTCGATTAGATTCCAGCCTGTAACTCACTCCTGGGTATTTTTTATTCTATATGTAAACCACCCGGACCCCTCAATGAGATTCCTGTCTCACTCCCGGGTATCAGATATTCTGTATACAGATCACCCGAACCCCTCGATTAGATTCCAGTCTGTAATTTACTCCCGGTATCGGTTATTCTATGTATAAAACACGCAAACTCCTCGATTTGATTCCAGTCTCTAACTCACATCCGAGTGTTTGTTATTCCATGTATAAATCACCCGAACTCCTCGATTAGATTTCAGTCTGTAATTCACTCTCGGGTATTTATTATTCTATATATAAACCTCCCGAACACATTCATAATATTCCAATCCTTAAATCACTCCCGTGTAATTGTTATTCTATGTAAAAACAAACCGAACCCCTCGATTAGATTCCAGCCTGTAACTCACTCCTGAGTATCTGTCATTGTATGTATAAACCACCCGAACCCCTCGATGAGATTCCAGTCTGTAACTCACTCCTGGGTGTCTGTCATTGTATGTATAAATTTCCCGAACACCTTGATGAGATTCCTGCCTTTAAATCACTCACGTGTATCTGTTATTCTACGTATTAACCACACGAAACCATTGATTAGATTCCAGCATGTAACTCGTTACCGGATAGCTGTCATTCTATTTATAGACTTTCCGAACCCCTCGATTAGATTCGAGCCCTTAACTCACTCCCCAGTGTCTGTCATTCTAAAAATAAACCACCCGAACCCCTAGATTAGATTCCAGCCTGTAACTCACTCCCGGGTATCTGTTATTCTATATATAAACCACCCGAACCCCTCGATTAGATTCCAGCCTGTAACTCACTCCCGGGTATCTATTATTCTATGTTTAAACCTCCTGAACACATTGATGAGATTCCAATATTTAAATCAATCCCGAGTATCTGTTATTCTATATATAAACCACCTGAACCGCTCGATTAGATTCCAGCCTGTAACTCACTCCCAGGTATCTGTTTTTCTATATATAAACCACCCGAACCCCTCGATTAGATTCCAACCTGTAACTCACTCCCAGGTATCTGTTTTTCTATATATAAACCACCCGAACCCCTCGATTCGATTCCTGCCTGTAACTCACTTCCGGGTTTCTGTTATTCTATATATAAACCACCCAAACCCCTCGATTCAATTTCAGTCTGCAACTTACTCCCGGGTACCTGTTATTCTATATATAAACCACCTGAACCCCTCGATTATATTCCAGTCTGTAGCTCACTTCCGGGTATCTGTTATTCTATATATAAACCACCAAACCCCTCGATTAGATTCCAGTCTGTAACTCATTTCGGGTATCTGTTATTCTATGTATAAACCACCCGAATCCCTCGATTAGATTCCAGACTTTAAGTCTCTCCCGTGTATCTGTTATTCAATATATAAACTACCCGAACCCCTCGATTAGATTCCAGACTTTAAGTCACTCCCTGTATCCGTTATTCTATATATAAAGCACCCAAACCCCTCGATTAGATTCCAGCCTGTAACTCACTCCTGGGTTTCTGTTATTCTATATGTATTCCATCTGAACCCCTCGATTAGATTCCAGCCTGGAACTTAGTCCTGGGTATCTGTTACTCTCTATATCAAACAAGCGAACCCCTTGATTAGATTCAATTCTGTAACTCGCTCCCAGATATCTGTTATTCTTTATATAAACCACCTTAACCCCTCAATTAGATTCAAGTCTGTAACTCACTCCCGGGTTTCTTTTATTCTATATATAAACCACGCGAAACCCCTGATTAGATTCCTGTCTGTAACTCACTCCCGGGTATCTGTTATTCTACATATAAACCACCCGAACCCCTCGATTAGATTCCAGCCGGTAACTCACTTCTGGGTTTCTGTTATTCTATATATAAACCACCCAAAACCCTCGATTAGATTCCGCCTGAAACTCACTACTGAGTATCTGATACTTTATATGTAAACTAGATGAACCCCTTGATTCGATTCCAGTCTGTAACTCACTCCTGGTATCTTATATCCAAATGTAAACCACCTGAACACCTCGATTAGATTCCAGCCTGTAACTCACTCCCGGGTAACTGTTGTTCTATCTATAGACCACCCGAAACCTAGCGTTAAATTCCAGCCTGTAACTCACTCCTGGGTATCTGTTATTCTATATATATTCCATCCGAACCCCTCGATTAGTTTCCAGCCTGGAACTCACTCCTGGGTATTTGTTATTCCATGTACAAATGACCCAAACCTCTCCCTTAGATTCCAGACTTTAACTCTCTCCCGTGTATCTGTTATTCAATATATAAACTACCCGAACCCCTCGATTAGATTCCAGACTTTAACTCACTCCCGGTATCCGTTATTCTACATATAAACCACCCGAACCCTTGCATTAGATTCCAGCCGATAACTCACTCCCGGGTATCTGTTATCCTAAATATAAACCACCCAAACCCCTCGATTAGATTCCAGCCTACAACTCTCTCCCGGGTATATGTTATTCCATATACAAACCACTCAAACAACTCGATTAGATTCCAGTCTGTAACTCACTCCCGGTTATCTGTTATTCTAAATATAAACCACCAGAACCCCTCGATTAGATTCCAGTCTGAAACTCACTCCGGGTATCTGTTATTGTATACCTCAATCACCAGAAACTCTCGATTAGATTCTAGTCATTAACTCACTCCAAGGTATCTGTTATTCTTGAAATAAACCACCAGAACCCCTCGATTACATTATGGTCAGGAAGTCCGTGCTGGGTATGTGTTATTCTCTATATAAATCAACCGAACCCCTCGAATAGATTCTGTTCTGTAACTCACTTGCATGTATCTGTTATTCTATGTCTAAACCGCCTAAGTAAAGCTTCATATCCATTGCCCACATGAAACACTCCCAGGACAGGTATAGCACGAGGTTAGATACAGACTTAAGCTCCCTCTACACCGTCCCCATCAAACACTCCCAGGACAGGTACAGAACGGGGTTAGATACAGAGTAAAGCTTCCTCTGCACTGTCACCGTCAAGCACACCCAGGACAGGTACAGCATGGGGTTAGATACAGAGTAAAGCTCCCTCTACACTGTCCCCATCAAACACTCCCATGACAGTTACAGCATGGGTTTAGATACAGAGTAAAGCTCCCTCTACACCGTCCCCATCAAACACTCCCAGGGCAGGTACAGCATGGGTTTAGATACTGAGTAAAGCTCCCTCTTCACTGTCCCCATCAAACACTCCCAGGACAAGTACAGCATAGGGTTAGATACAGAGTAAAGCTCCCTCTTCACTGTCACCATCAAACACTCCCAGGACAGGTACAGCACAGGGTTAGATACAGAGTAAATCTCCCTCTGCACTGTCCTCATCGAACACTCCCAGGACAACTACAGCTCGGGGTTAGATATAGAGTAAATCTCCCTCTAAACGGTCCCCATCAAACACTCCCAGGACAGGGAAGCATGGGGTTAGATACAGAGTAAAGCTCCCTCTACACTATCCCCATCAAACACTCCCAGGGTGGTATAGCACGGGGTTAGATTCAGAGTAAATCTCCCTCTACACTGTCCCCATCAAACACTCCCAGCACAGGTACACCACGGGGTTAGATAGAGAGTAAAGCTCCCTCTACACAGTCCCCATCAAACACTCCCAGGACAGGTACAGCTCGGGGTTAGATACAGAGTAAATCTCCCTCTACACTGTCCCCATCGAACACTCCCAGGACAGGTACAGCACGGGGTTAGATACAGAGTAAATCTCCCTCTACACTGTCCCCATCAAACACTCCCAGGACAGGTACAGCACAGGGTTAGATACAGAGTAAATCTCCCTCTACACTGTCCCCATCAAACACTCCCAGGGCAGTACAGCATGGTTTAGATACAGAGTAAATCTCCCTCTACACTGTCCCCATCAAACACTCCCAGGACAACTACAGCACGGGGTTAGATACAGAGTAAATCTCCCTCTACACTGTCCCCATCGAACACTCCCAGGACAGGTACAGCACAGGGTTAGATACAGAGTAAAGCTCCCTCTACACTGTCCCCATCAACCATTCCCAGGGCAGGTACAGCACAGGGTTGGATACAGAGTAAAGCTCCCTCTACACTGTCCCCATCAAACATCCCCAGAGCAGGTACAGCACGGGGTTAGATACAGAGTAAAGCACCCTCTACACCGTCCCCTTCAAACACTCCCAGGACAGGTACAGCACGGGGTTAGATACAGAGTAAATCTCCATCTACATTGTCCCCATCAAACACTCCCAGGACAGGTACAGCACGGGGTTAGATATAGAGTAAAGGTCCCTCTACACCGTCCCCTTCAAACACTCCCAGGACAGGTACAGCACAGGGTTAGATACAGAGTAAATCTCCCTCTACACTGTCCCCATCAAACACTCCCAGGACAACTACAGCACGGGGTTAGATACAGAGTAAAGCTCCCTCTACGCTGTCCCAATCAAACACTCCCAGGACAGGTACAGCACAGTGTTAGATACAGAGTAAAGCTCCCTCTACACTGTCCCCATCAACCATTCCCAGGGCAGGTACAGCACGGGGTTAGATACAGAGTAAAGCTCCCTCTACACTGTCCCCATCAAACATCCCCAGAGCAGGTACAGCACGGGGTTAGATACAGAGTAAAGCTCCCTCTACACTGTCCCCATCAAACACTCCCAGGACAGGTACAGCATGGGGTTAGATACAGAGTAAATCTCCATCTACATTGTCCCCATCAAACACTCCCAGGACAGATACAGATTGGAACATGTATAAAGTTCTTTTTGTCCTGTCTGTTCTAAAATTCGCAAGGCGGGTTCATCTCGGCTGAGAATAGAATATCGGGTTTATAGAAAATACTGCAAATAAACCTGTCATGTCCCTCAACCAAGCTGTCCTGACCCTTGTACTCCACGTGAGTCTCTCCCTGTTCCATCTGCCTCATCTTAGCCTTTCGGAACATCTTTCTGTTCCCCCCGCATCCCCCCCCCCCCCCCCCCCCCACCACTTCTCTCATGCAGTCATCCGGTTTCCATCACGAAAGCGTTTCAGCCACCCGTGAGAGCCAGTCCCAGATTCTGACCACTCTCCGGCTGAAGACATTTCTCCTGAGTTGCCTCTTGTGTTGACGAGTGACTATCTCCTCTTTATGGCCACGAGTCCTGGGTGCATTCCCTCCAAACCGACCCTGTCCAAGCCATTCAGGATTTTAAAGAGCTCCACTCAGACACCTCTGTGTCTCTCCTGGTCTGAACAGCAAAGTCCAATCCAGTTATTTTCTTGCAAGTAGTAACAGTGGCGAGGTGGAAACAGTGCTGGGTCACTAATATTGAGGCCTGGGCGCATTCTCGAGGAGTTTCAGGTTCAAACCTCACCACAGCCCCTGGAGTAATTCAACTTCACCCAATAAATTTGCAATGCCAAGGCTCCTCCCAGAAACTGTGACTGCGGCAGCTATTGTTGTTTTATAATGTTAAAAAAAAAACTCCCATCTGGTTCACTCACATCGTTTACAAATGACAGCGAGAACCTTTCCGTTCTGGGGCCACCTCTCCTCAATCATGTTTAAGTTTAAGAGAGGCACTCGAGCTGATATCACACCTCGCTAACACTTTGGCTGCGAGCGACGTAACCTTCAAACGCAGCGACCTGTTCCCCGAAATCAAGAAGGATACGCTCAGCCCTTGCGAATTTCTTCGTTTACCCAGGGGTTTCGGGCGCTGGGAGTAACTCGCTACTTTCTACTTGGCAATGTGTCAGTGAGAGTCGCCAAAGAATCAAGACTCTTTTTGTCTGTCCTACGAATTGTTCATTCTGTCACATTCCCTGTCTCACTGTCTCTGATTCTGTTACATTCCCTGTCTCTGATTCTGTCACATTCCCTCTCACTATGATTCTGTCACATTCCCTCTCTCGCTATCTCTGATCCTGTCACATTCCTTCTCTCGCTATCTCTGATTTTGTCACATTCCCTGTCTCACTGTCTCTGATTCTGTCACATTCCCTCTCTCACTATCTCTGATTCTGTCACATTCCCTCTCTCGCTATCTCTGATTCTGTTACATTCCCTCTCTCACTATCTCTGATTCTGTTACATTCCCTCTCTCACTATCTCTGATTCTGTTACATGCCCTCTCTCACTATCTCTGATTCTGTTACATGCCCTCTCTCACTATCTCTGATTCTGTTACATTCCCTCTCTCACTATCTCTGATTCTGTTATATTCCCTCTCTCACTATCTCTGATTCTGTTACATTCCCTCTCTCACTATCTCTGTTTCTGTTACATGCCCTCTCTCACTATCTTTGATTGTTACATTCCCTCTCTCATTATCTCTGATCCTGTCACATTCCCTGTCTCACTATTTCTGATTCTGTCACATTCCCTCTCTCACTATCTCTGATTCTGTCACATTCCCTCTCTCACTATCTCTGATCCGGTCACATTCCCTCTCTCACTATCTCTGATTCTGTTACATTCCCTCTCTCACTATCTCTGATTCTGTTACATTCTCTGTCTCAATATCGCTGATTCTGTTCCAATCTCTCTCTCAATATCTCTGATTGTGTTACATTCTCTCTCTCAGAATTGCTCAGTTATATTCTCTTCCTCTCAATGTCTCTGATTCTGTCACATTCTCTCTCTCAATCTCTCTGATTCTGTTACATTCACTCTCAACATCTCTGAATCTGTTACATTGTCTCTCTTACTGTCTGATTCTGTCACATTCCCTCTCTCAATATCTCTGATTCTGTTCATTCTCTCTCTCTCAGTCTCTCTGATTCTGTTACATTCTGTCTCTCAATATCATTCATTCAGTTACATTCTCTCTCTTAATATCTCTGATTCCGCTACATTCTCTCTTTCTCAATATCTCTGATTCTGTCACACTCTCTCAATCTCTCTGATTCTGTTACATTCTGTCTCTCAATATCTCTCATTCAGTTACATTGTCTTTCTCAAAACCTCTGATTATAACACATTCTCTCCCTTTCAATATCTCTGAATCGGTTACATTCTCCCTCTCAATATCTCTGATTGTATTACATTCTCTCAAAATTGTTCATTCAGTTACATTCTTTCTCTCTCACTATCTCTGATTCTGACACATTCTCCCTCTCAATATCTCTCATTCAGTTACATTGTCTTTCTCAATATCTCTGATTCTGTTACATACTTTCTCCCAATCTCTCTGATTCTGTCACTCTCTGATTCCCTCTGTTTCTCTCCGATTCTCCCTGAATGTGTTACATTCTCTCTCTTAATATCTCTCATTCACTTATATTCTCTCTCTCACTATCTCTGATTCTATTACATTCTGCATCAATATCTAGATAGATGGGATGGTCAAATGGGCAGATAAGTGGCAGATGGAATTTAACCCTGAAAAGTGTGAGGTGATACACATTGGAAGGAATAATTTGACAAGGAAGTATTCAATAAACAGCATGGCATTAGGGAGTTCTGAGGAACAAAGGGACCTTGGCGTGTGTCCATAGATCTCTGAAGGCGGATGGGCATGTTAGTGGGGTGGTGAAAAAGGCATATAGGACACTTGCCTTTATCAATCAAGGCATAGATGACAAAAGTAGGGAGGTCATGTTGGAGTTGTACAGAACCTTGCTGAGACCACAGCTGGAGTACTGTGTGCAGTTCTGGTCACCACATTATAGGAAGGATGTGATTGCACTGGGGGGAGTGCAGAGGAGATTCACCAGGATGTTGCCTGGGATGAAACATTTAAGTTATGAAGAGAGGTTGGATAGACTTAGGTTGTTTTCATCGGAGCAGAGAAGACTGAGGGGTGACCTGATCGAGGTGTACAAGATTATGAGGGGCATGGACAGGGTGGATAGGGAGCAGCTGTTCCCCTTAGTTGAAGGGTCAGTCACGAGGGGGACATAAGTTCAAGGTGAGGGGCAGGAGGTTTGGGGGGGATGTGAGGAAAAACTTTTTTACCCAGAGGGTGGTGAGGGTCTGGAATGCGCTGCCTGGGACGGTGGTGGAGGCGGGTTGCCTCACATCCTTTAAAAAGTACCTGGATGAGCACTTGGCACATCCTAACATTCAAGGTTACATTCTCTCTCAATATCTCTGATTCTGTTCAATATTGCCTCTCAACATCTCTGAAAATACTACAATCTCTCTCTTAATATCTCTGATTCTGTCACATTCTCTCTCTCAATATCTCTGATTCTGTTACATTCTCTCTCTCAATATCTCTGATTCTGTTACATTCTCTCTCTCAATCTCACTGATTCTGTTGCATTCTTTCAGTATCCCAGATTCTGTTACATTATCTCTCTCAATATCTTTCACTCTATTACATTATTTCCCTCAGTATCTCTGATTCTGTTACATTATCTCTCTCAATATCTTTCATTCTATTACATTATCTCTCTCAATATCTTTCATTCTTTAAATTATCTCTCTCAATATCTCTGATTCTATTACATTATCTCCCTCAGTATCTTTGATTCTGTTAGATTATCTCCCTCAATATCTTTGATTCTGTTACATTATCTCTCTCAATATCTCTGACCCTATTACATTATCTCTCTCAGTATCTCTGATTCTGTTACATTATCTCCCTCAATATCTTTGATTCTATTACATTATCTCTCTCGGTATCTGATTCTGTTGCATTCTTGCTCTCAGTATCACTGATTCCGTTACACCCTTTGCCATTGCGTTTCATCCCTGGCTCAGTTTTTGCACTGTTGCCGTGAATCAGAAGTTCCTGGGTTCAAGTCCCACCCCTGGGCCTGAGCACAAAAATCAGAGCTGCCTCGACAGTGCAGTGCTGAGGGAGCCCAGCACTCTTGCCCTTCAGCAGAGGTGTCAAGTCAAACCAAGGTCGCCATTTGCCACCTTGGCAGGGTGAGACATGTCCCATAGCGCTATTCTGAAGACAACGGGGTGGGGGGAGGGTCACCCCTGGGGTCCCGGCCCATATTTACCCCCTCAATCAACCTCACACGCAGGCACACATGCACACACGCACAAAAAAAACCACACAGGTTATCTGGTGGTCACCAAGTTGCTGTTCTTAGGATCTTGCTGTGCGCAAACCTCTGCTGTTTTTCTCCAGCAGCGGCTGCCCCACAAAATAAAAAAGAAAGGATGCTCTTTACTGGTCTCGAAGCTGTTTTGAAGATGTGCCCTGGTCACGCAGGGCGCTACACAAATGCGACTCTCTTTCTCAATATCTGGGGCTGGGTTGGGGGGGTGGTGTCCATCCCCTCCTCTCGCTCGGCGCAGGGTCATAGAGTCTCGTGGCACCGGAACAGGCCCTTCGGCCCACCCTGTCTGTGCTGGCCATCAAGCACCTGCCTATTCTAAGCCCCTGCTTAGCCTCACGCTCTCTCCCTGGGTATCTTGAGATCTGAGTGCTTTCCCTGCCCCAGTGCTGTGCTTTTCCACAGTTTCCTCTTGTATAATCTGCAGCCAATGTCTCCCTGTGCCCGCCCCTCTCTCTCTCTCTCTCTCTCTCTCTCAAAATTACTCCCTTACATGACCTGCCAACATGCCAAATTCTCTGTGGCATTGTTTCTGCCCACCTGTCAGGTTTGATGCTCTGTTAAATCCTCTCCTGTCACTATGTGACTCACTGCAGCATTTTCTCTCTATCTGCTGACCCTGCCACATTTTCTTTCAACTCCTGTCTCCGAGGGTGACACATGCCATCAGCGTAGCTGATCCTGTTCCCACTGCCCGCGCCTGACACTTGGCACCTCCTCTCACAACCCGTCAGCCTATTTTATTCCCACCCTCACCCCACCCAACGGCTCCCTCAATGTGAATTCTGTACCCTGCTTTGCACCCCCCCCCCCCCCACCGCCCCCACACCCCGCTTCCAGACCCGTTTCTCCCCTTCCATTCTGAGCTATTTATACAGTCGCTGATCTTGTTTTCCTGTCAGTGTCTTTGATTCCCTGTGCCCGCTTGTCTTTCTCAGTGCATGGTCGTCTTCCATCCTCTGTCAACATTATCAGATTCTCTCTCTCTCTCTCTCTCTCTTTCTTTTATAGTCAATCACTCATTCTCTGCCACCACCACCCCACCCCTATAACCCTCACCCCACTTCTTGCCAATACACTATCGGTCACATTTCTCTCTTTGTCATTCTCTCGCTAACTCTCTCCTCCCACCACACACCCCTCCCCACAAACACACACAGACACACAGAGAAACCACACATGGACACACAGAAAAAGCACATAAACACACAGATACGCACACACACACAGATACAGACACACATACACAGTTATACATTCATACACACACACACACACACACACACACACACACACACACACACACACACACACACAGAAACCACACATGGATGCACAGAAAAATCACACAAACACACACAGATACGCACACACACACACACTCATAACACATGCACACACACAGAAACTACACACAGACAGAAAGAGAAAGCACACAAACTCACACAGATATGCAGACACACACATATACAGACAAACACACACACACACACACAGCTACACATTCATACACACACAAATACACAACACATGCACATGCAAACAGAAACCACACATGGACACACAGAAAAAGCACCCAAACACATTCATACACACACACACACAAATATATACAGACACACTCACACACACATACACAGTTATACATTCATTCACACATACAAATATACAACACATGCACACACACCACAGAAACCACTTGGACACATAGAAAAAGCACACACACACACACACACACACACACACACACACACACACACACACACACATACATACACGCACAAATACACAGTTACACATTCATACACACAGACACACACAAATACACAAAATGCACAGAAATTACACACGGCCACACAGAAAAAGCACACAAACACGCACACATTCACAAAACACGCACAGAAACCACACACAGACATATAGAAAAAGCACACAAACACACACAAATACACAACACATGCACACAAACACAGAAACCACACGCGTACACACAGATATACACACACACACGTGCACAGACACGCACACACGCACACACAGATATACAAACACACACGCGCACAGACACGCACACACGCACACACAGATATACACACACACACACAAACACAGAAACCACACGCGTACACACAGATATACACGCACACACGCGCACAGACACACACACACGCACACATACACAGCCTTTCAAATCTTCTACTTCTCTAGATGCTGCAGCCATGCGTGTCCTGAGCTATTCAGCAGTCATTCTTAAAGTCAACCCTCGCACACTGCCCTGCGATGAGGGAAACAGAAGCAATGTGAATTGGGGATTGCGGGACGGAGTTGAGAGCGGTGTGGGGGTGGGGGGAGGGGGAAGGTCAGAGAGACCAAGGCTGCTCTTGTCACCTGCTCAACTGCTGAAGAGGCAAAGGGGTGTTGGGGAGGAGGGTGTGGTTGGGGTGGTAAGTGAAGGTGAATAATCCAAGACTCAGGAGGGCGAGTTAGCTGGATCAGGTATTAAAAAAAAGGTGACATCTGATCTTTTGTCAAAATCCTCCTTTTCCTGCCAATAGATAAAAAGCCAGCAACATTAACACCTCCAGGCGATTGTGTGGCAATCAATGACAGGGCAAAACACAGAATCTATCCGTGTCTCTCTCTCTCTCTCTCTCTCTGTCTCTGCCGTTGGCAGCCAGAGCAAGTGCTTCCTCTGTTTTTACTGATTGCAGCAGACTTCAGCTGAAGAAACTTTTCTCTCTCACTCACACACCACACACACGACACACACACTGACACACAGACTCTCTCACACACAGACCGACGCACAGGCTCTCTCACACACACACTGACACACAGACTCTCTCAAATACACACCGACACACACTCTCTCACACAAACACCGACACACAGACTCTCTCACACACACACCAACACACACACAGACACACAGACTCTCTCACACACACACTGAAACACACACCGACACACAGACTCTCTCACACACACACCAACACACACACCGACACACAGACTCTCTCACACACACACTGACACACACACCGACACACAGAATCTCTCACACACACACCGATACACAGACTCTCTCACACACACTGACACACCACACACCGACACACAGACTCTCTCACACACACTGACACACCACACACCGACACACAGACTCTCTCACACACAGACCACCACACAGACTCTCTCACACACACACACACACACCGACACACAGACTCTCACACACACACCGACACACACACACACTGAAACACAGACTCTCTCACACACACACCGACACACAGACTCTCACACACACACCGACACACAGACTCTCTCACACACACACCGATACACAGACTCTCTCACACACACACCGACACGCACACTCTCTCACACACACCGATACACAGACTCTCTCACACACACACTGACACACACACCGACACACAGAATCTCTCACACACACACCGATACACAGACTCTCTCACACACACTGACACACCACACACCGACACAGAGACTCTCTCACACACACACCGACACACAGACTCTCTCTCACACACACACACACTCAACGACACACAGACTCTCACACACACACCGACACACACACACACTGACACACAGACTCTCTCACACACACACTGACACACAGACTCTCTCACACACCACACACACCGACACACAGACTCTCTCATACACCACACACACTGACACACACACCGACACACAGACTCTCTCATACACACACCAACACACAGACTCTCTCACACACCACACACACCGACACACAGACTCTCTCACACACCCCACACACCGACACACAGACTCTCTCATACACCACACACACTGACACACACACCGATACACAGACTCTCTCACACACACTGACACACCACACACCGACACACAGACTCTCTCACACACACTGACACACCACACACCAACACACAGACTCTCTCACACACACACCGTCACACAGACTCTCTCACACAAACACACACACACCGACACACAGACTCTCACACACACACCGACACACACACACACTGACACACAGACTCTCTCACACACACAACGACACACAGACTCTCTCACACACACACCGACACACACCGACAGACTCTCTCACACAGACACAGACTCTCTCACACACCACACACACCGACACACAGACTCTCTCATACACCACACACACTGACACACACACCGACACACAGACTCTCTCATACACACACACACCGACACACACACTCTCATACATACACACATCGACACACAGACTCTCGCACACACACACACTACAGACTCTCTCACACATACACTGACACACACACACACACCGACACACAGACTCTCTCACACACACACCGATACACAGACTCTCTCACACACCAACACACACTGACACACACACTCTCTCACACTCACACACCACACACCAACACACACACTCTCTCACACTCACACACCACACACCGACACACAGACTCTCTCACACACCACACACACCGACACACAGACTCTCTCATACACCACACACACTGACACACACACCGACACACAGACTCTCTCATACACACACCAACACACAGACTCTCTCACACACCACACACACCGACACACAGACTCTCTCACACACCACACACACCGACACACAGACTCTCTCATACACCACACACACTGACACACACACCGATACACAGACTCTCTCACACACACTGACACAGCACACACCGACACACAGACTCTCTCACACACACTGACACACCACACACCAACACACAGACTCTCTCACACACACACCGTCACACAGACTCTCTCACACAAACACACACACACCGACACACAGACTCTCACACACACACCGACACACACACACACTGACACACAGACTCTCTCACACACACACTGACACACAGACTCTCTCACACACACACCGACACACAGACTCTCTCACACACACACCGACACACACCGACAGACTCTCTCACACAGACACAGACTCTCTCACACACCACACACACCGACACACAGACTCTCTCATACACCACACACACTGACACACACACCGACACACAGACTCTCTCATACACACACACACCGACACACACACTCTCTCATACATACACACATCGACACACAGAATCTCTCACACACACACACTACAGACTCTCTCACACATACACTGACACACACACACACACCGACACACAGACTCTCTCACACACACACCGATACACAGACTCTCTCACGCACCTACACACACCGATACACACACTCTCTCACACTCACACACCACTCACACCAACACACACACTCTCTCACACTCACACACCACACACCGACACACAGACTCTCTCACACACACATTGACGTACAGAATCTCTCACACATACACTGACACACACACCGACACACAGACTCTCTCACACACACACACTGACACACACACAGACACACAGACTCTCTCACACACACACTGACACGCACACACCGACACACAGACTCTCTCACACACACATTGACATACAGACTCTCTCACACATACATTGACACACACACCGACACACAGACTCTCTCACACACACACACTGACACACACACAGACACACAGACTCTCTCACACACACACTGACACGCACACACCGACACACAGACTCTCACACACCACACACACCGACACACAGACTCTCTCACACACCACACACACCGACACACAGACACTCTCATACACCACACACACTGACAAACACACCGACACACAGACTCTCTCATACACACACACACCGACACACACACCGACACACAGACTCTCTCACACACCACACACACCGACGCACAGACTCTCTCATACACCACACACACTGACACACACACCGACACACAGACTCTCTCATACACACACCAACACAGAGACTCTCTCACACACCACACACACCGACACACAGACTCTCTCACACACCACACACACCGACACACAGACTCTCTCATACACCACACACACTGACACACACACCGATACACAGACTCTCTCACGCACACTGACACACCACACACCGACACACAGACTCTCTCACACAAACACACACACACTGACACACAGACTCTCACACACACACCGACACACACACACACACTGACACACAGACTCTCTCACACACACACTGACACACAGACTCTCTCACACACACACCGACACACAGACTCTCTCACACACACACCGACACACACCGATAGACTCTCTCACACAGTCACAGACTCTCTCACACACCACAAACACCGACACACAGACTCTCTCATACACCACACACACTGACACACACACCGACACACAGACTCTCTCATACACACACACACCGACACACACACTCTCTCATACATACACACACCGACACACAGACTCTCTCACACACACATTACAGACTCTCTCACACATACACTGACACAGACACACCGACACACAGACTCTCTCACATACACACCGATACACAGACTCTCTCACACACCGACACACACACTCTCTCACACTCACACACCACACGCACCGACACACAGACTCTCTCACACATACACTGACACACACACCGACATACAGACTCTCTCACACACACACTGACACACACACCGACCCACAGACTCTCCCACACACACACTGACACACACACACCGACACACAGACTCTCTCACACATACACACCACACACACCCATCAACACGCACTCTCTCACACACACATACCCACTGACACACACTCTCTCACACACACTGACACACAGACTCTCTCACACACACACCGACACACAGACTCTCTCACACACACACCGACACACACCCACAGACTCTCTCACACAGACACAGACTCTCTCACACACCACACACACCGACACACAGACTCTCTCATACACCACACACACTGACACACACACCGACACACAGACTCTCTCATACACACACACACCGACACACACACTCTCTCATACATACACACATCGACACACAGACTCTCTCACACACACACACTACAGACTCTCTCACACATACACTGACACACACACACACACCGACACACAGACTCTCTCACACACACACCGATACACAGACTCTCTCACACACCGACACACACTGACACACACACTCTCTCACACTCACACACCACACACACCAACACACACACTCTCTCACACTCACACACCACACACCGACACACAGACTCTCTCACACACCACACACACCGACACACAGACTCTCTCATACACCACACACACTGACACACACACCGACACACAGACTCTCTCATACACACACCAACACACAGACTCTCTCACACACCACACACACCGACACACAGACTCTCTCACACACCACACACACCGACACACAGACTCTCTCATACACCACACACACTGACACACACACCGATACACAGACTCTCTCACACACACTGACACATCACACACCGACACACAGACTCTCTCACACACACTGACACACCACACATCAACACACAGACTCTCTCACACACACACCGTCACACAGACTCTCTCACACAAACACACACACACCGACACACACACACACTGACACACAGACTCTCTCACACACACACTGACACACAGACTCTCTCACACACACACCGACACACAGACTCTCTCACACACACACCGACACACACCGACAGACTCTCTCACACAGACACAGACTCTCTCACACACCACAAACACCGACACACAGACTCTCTCATACACCACACACACTGACACACACACCGACACACAGACTCTCTCATACACACACACACCGACACACACACTCTCTCATACATACACACACCGACACACAGACTCTCTCACACACACATTACAGACTCTCTCACACATACACTGACACAGACACACCGACACACAGACTCTCTCACATACACACCAATACACAGACTCTCTCACACACCGACACACACACTCTCTCACACTCACACACCACACACACCAACACACACACTCTCTCACACTCACACACCACACACCGACACACAGACTCTCTCACACACCACACACACCGACACACAGACTCTCTCATACACCACACACACTGACACACACACCGACACACAGACTCTCTCATACACACACCAACACACAGACTCTCTCACACACCACACACACCGACACACAGACTCTCTCACACACCACGCACACCGACACACAGACTCTCTCATACACCACACACACTGACACACACACCGATACACAGACTCTCTCACACACACTGACACACCACACACCGACACACAGACTCTCTCACACACACACTGACACACCACACACCGACACACAGACTCTCTCACACACACTGACACACCACACACCAACACACAGACTCTCTCACACACACACCGTCACACAGACTCTCTCACACAAACACACACACACCGACACACAGACTCTCACACACACACCGACACACACACACACACTGACACACAGACTCTCTCTCACACACACACTGACACACAGACTCTCTCACACACACACCGACACACAGACTCTCTCACACACACACCGACACACACCGACAGACTCTCTCACACAGACACAGACTCTCTCACACACCACACACACCGACACACAGACTCTCTCATACACCACACACACTGACACACACACCGACACACAGACTCTCTCATACACACACACACCGACACACACACTCTCTCATACATACACACATCGACACACAGACTCTCTCACACACACACACTACAGACTCTCTCACACATACACTGACACACACACACACACCGACACACAGACTCTCTCACACACACACCGATACACAGACTCTCTCACACACCGACACACACCGACACACACACTCTCTCACACTCACACACCACACACACCAACACACACACTCTCTCACACTCACACACCACACACCGACACACAGACTCTCTCACACACACATTGACATACAGACTCTCTCACACATACACTGACACCCACACCGACACACAGACTCTCTCACACACACACACTGACACACACACAGACACACAGACTCTCTCACACACACACTGACACGCACACACCGACACACAGACTCTCACACACCACACACACCGACACACAGACTCTCTCACACACCACACACACCGACACACAGACACTCTCATACACCACACACACTGACAAACACACCGACACACAGACTCTCTCATACACACACACACCGACACACACACCGACACACAGACTCTCTCACACACCACACACACCGACGCACAGACTCTCTCATACACCACACACACTGACACACACACCGACACACAGACTCTCTCATACACACACCAACACAGAGACTCTCTCACACACCACACACACCGACACACAGACTCTCTCACACACCACACACACCGACACACAGACTCTCTCATACACCACACACACTGACACACACACCGATACACAGACTCTCTCACGCACACTGACACACCACACACCGACATACAGACTCTCTCACACAAACACACACACACCGACACACAGACTCTCACACACACACCGACACACACACACACACTGACACACAGACTCTCTCACACACACACTGACACACAGACTCTCTCACACACACACCGACACACAGACTCTCTCACACACACACCGACACACACCGACAGACTCTCTCACACAGACACAGACTCTCTCACACACCACAAACACCGACACACAGACTCTCTCATACACCACACACACTGACACACACACCGACACACAGACTCTCTCATACACACACACACCGACACACACACTCTCTCATACATACACACACCGACACACAGACTCTCTCACACACACATTACAGACTCTCTCACACATACACTGACACAGACACACCGACACACAGACTCTCTCACATACACACCGATACACAGACTCTCTCACACACCGACACACACACTCTCTCACACTCACACACCACACGCACCGACACACAGACTCTCTCACACATACACTGACACACACACCGACATACAGACTCTCTCACACACACACTGACACACACACCGACCCACAGACTCTCCCACACACACACTGACACACACACACCGACACACAGACTCTCTCACACATACACACCACACACACCCATCAACACGCACTCTCTCACACACACATACCCACTGACACACACTCTCTCACACACACTGACACACAGACTCTCTCACACACACACCGACACACAGACTCTCTCACACACACACCGACACACACCCACAGACTCTCTCACACAGACA
This sequence comes from Carcharodon carcharias, assembly GCF_017639515.1. Taxonomy (NCBI): domain Eukaryota; kingdom Metazoa; phylum Chordata; class Chondrichthyes; order Lamniformes; family Lamnidae; genus Carcharodon; species Carcharodon carcharias. The sequence goes on from NW_024470624.1 coordinate 6,746,405, forward strand.
CAGACTCTCTCACACACCACACACACCGACACACAGACTCTCTCATACACCACACACACTGACACACACACCGACACACAGACTCTCTCATACACACACACACCGACACACACACTCTCTCATACATACACACATCGACACACAGACTCTCTCACACACACACACTACAGACTCTCTCACACATACACTGACACACACACACACACCGACACACAGACTCTCTCACACACACACCGATACACAGACTCTCTCACACACCGACACACACTGACACACACACTCTCTCACACTCACACACCACACACACCAACACACACACTCTCTCACACTCACACACCACACACCGACACACAGACTCTCTCACACACCACACACACCGACACACAGACTCTCTCATACACCACACACACTGACACACACACCGGCACACAGACTCTCTCATACACACACCAACACACAGACTCTCTCACACACCACACACACCGACACACAGACTCTCTCACACACCACACACACCGACACACAGACTCTCTCATACACCACACACACTGACACACACACCGATACACTGACTCTCTCACACACACTGACACATCACACACCGACACACAGACTCTCTCACACACACTGACACACCACACATCAACACACAGACTCTCTCACACACACACCGTCACACAGACTCTCTCACACAAACACACACACACCGACACACAGACTCTCACACACACACCGACACACACACACACTGACACACAGACTCTCTCACACACACACTGACACACAGACTCTCTCACACACACACCGACACACAGACTCTCTCACACACACACCGACACACACCGACAGACTCTCTCACACAGACACAGACTCTCTCACACACCACAAACACCGACACACAGACTCTCTCATACACCACACACACTGACACACACACCGACACACAGACTCTCTCATACACACACACACCGACACACACACTCTCTCATACATACACACACCGACACACAGACTCTCTCACACACACATTACAGACTCTCTCACACATACACTGACACAGACACACCGACACACAGACTCTCTCACATACACACCGATACACAGACTCTCTCACACACCGACACACACACTCTCTCACACTCACACACCACACGCACCGACACACAGACTCTCTCACACATACACTGACACACACACCGACATACAGACTCTCTCACACACACACTGACACACACACCGACCCACAGACTCTCCCACACACACACTGACACACACACACCGACACACAGACTCTCTCACACATACACACCACACACACCCATCAACACGCACTCTCTCACACACACATACCCACTGACACACACTCTCTCACACACACTGACACACAGACTCTCTCACACACACACCGACACACAGACTCTCTCACACACACACCGACACACACCCACAGACTCTCTCACACAGACACAGACTCTCTCACACACCACACACACCGACACACAGACTCTCTCATACACCACACACACTGACACACACACCGACACACAGACTCTCTCATACACACACACACCGACACACACACTCTCTCATACATACACACATCGACACACAGACTCTCTCACACACACACACTACAGACTCTCTCACACATACACTGACACACACACACACACCGACACACAGACTCTCTCACACACACACCGATACACAGACTCTCTCACACACCGACACACACTGACACACACACTCTCTCACACTCACACACCACACACACCAACACACACACTCTCTCACACTCACACACCACACACCGACACACAGACTCTCTCACACACCACACACACCGACACACAGACTCTCTCATACACCACACACACTGACACACACACCGACACACAGACTCTCTCATACACACACCAACACACAGACTCTCTCACACACCACACACACCGACACACAGACTCTCTCACACACCACACACACCGACACACAGACTCTCTCATACACCACACACACTGACACACACACCGATACACAGATTCTCTCACACACACTGACACATCACACACCGACACACAGACTCTCTCACACACACTGACACACCACACATCAACACACAGACTCTCTCACACACACACTGTCACACAGACTCTCTCACACAAACACACACACACCGACACACAGACTCTCACACACACACCGACACACACACACACTGACACACAGACTCTCTCACACACACACTGACACACAGACTCTCTCACACACACACCGACACACAGACTCTCTCACACACACACCGACACACACCGACAGACTCTCTCACACAGACACAGACTCTCTCACACACCACACACACCGACACACAGATTCTCTCATACACCACACACACTGACACACACACCGACACACAGACTCTCTCATACACACACACACCGACACACACACTCTCTCATACATACACACATCGACACACAGACTCTCTCACACACACACACTAGAGACTCTCTCACACATACACTGACACACACACACACACACCGACACACAGACTCTCTCACACACCGACACACACCGACACACACACTCTCTCACACTCACACACCACACACACCAACACACACACTCTCTCACACTCACACACCACACACCGACACACAGACTCTCTCACACACACATTGACATACAGACTCTCTCACACATACACTGGCACACACACCGACACATAGACTCTCTCACACACACACACTGACACACACACAGACACACAGACTCTCTCACACACACACTGACACACACACACCGACACACAGACTCTCACACACCACACACACCGACACACAGACTCTCTCACACACCACACACACCGACACACAGACACTCTCATACACCACACACACTGACAAACACACCGACACACAGACTCTCTCATACACACACACACCGACACACACACCGACACACAGACTCTCTCACACACCACACACACCGACACACAGACTCTCTCATACACCACACACACTGACACACACACCGACACACAGACTCTCTCATACACACACCAACACACAGACTCTCTCACACACCACACACACCGACACACAGACTCTCTCACACACCACACACACCGACACACAGACTCTCTCATACACCACACACACTGACACACACACCGATACACAGACTCTCTCACGCACACTGACACACCACACACCGAAACACAGACTCTCTCACACAAACACACGCACACCGACACACAGACTCTCACACACACACCGACACACACACACACACTGACACACAGACTCTCTCACACACACACTGACACACAGACTCTCTCACACACACTCTGACACACAGACTCTCTCACGCACGCACCGACACACAGACTCTCTCACATACACACCGGCACACACCGACAGACTCTCTCACACAGACACAGACTCTCTCACACACCACAAACACCGACACACAGACTCTCTCATACACCATACACACTGAAACACACACCGACACACAGACTCTCTCATACACACACACACCGACACATACCGAAACACAGACACTCTCACACACACACCGACACACTCACACCGACACACAGACTCTCTCACACACCACACACACCGACACACAGACTCTCTCACACACCACACACACCGACACACAGACTCTCTCATACACCACACACACTGACACACACACCAACACACAGACTCTCTCATACACACACACACCGACACACACACTTTCTCACACTCACACACCACACACCGACACACAGACTCTCTCACACACACACAACTACACACAGACTCTCTCACACACACACTGACACACACACACCGACACACAGACCCTCTCATAACACACACCGACACACAGACTCTCTCACACACACACCGACACAGAAACTCTCTCACACACACACTGACACACACACACTGACACACACACACCGACACACAGAAACTCTCACACACCACACACACCGACACACAGACTCTCTCACCCACCACACACACCGACACACAGACTCTCTCATACACCACACACACTGACACACACACCGACACACATACTCTCTCATACACACACACACCGACACACACACTCTCTCATACACACACACACCGACACACAGACTCTCTCACACACACACACTACAGACTCTCTCACACATACACTGACACACATACACACCGACACACAGACTCTCTCACACACACACCGATACACAGACTCTCTCACACACCGACACACACCGACACACACACTCTCTCACACTCACACACCACCCACACCAACACACACACTCTCTCACACTCACACACCACTCACCGACACACAGACTCTCTCACACACACACTGACATAAAGACTCTCTCACACATACACTGACACACACACCGACACACAGACTCTCTCACACACACACAGACACACAGACTCTCTCACACACACACTGACACACACACACCGACACACAGACACTCTCACACACACACCGATACACAGACTCTTTCACACACCGACACACACACCCTCTCACACTCACACACCACCCACACCAACACACACACTCTCTCACACTCACACACCACACACCGACACACAGACTCTCTCACACACACACTGACATACAGACTCTCTCACACATACACTGACACACACACCGACACACAGACTCTCTCACACACACACACTGACACACACACAGACACACAGACTCTCTCACACATACACTGACACACACACACCGACACACAGACTCTCACACACCACACACATCGACACACAGACTCTCTCACACACCACACACACCGACACACAGACTCTCTCAGACACACACACACCGACACACACACCGACACACAGACTCTCTCATACACACACCCACCGACACACAGACTCTCTCACACACACACCGATACACAGACTCTCTCACACACCGACACACACACTCTCTCACACTCACACACCACACGCACCGACACACAGACTCTCTCACACATACACTGACACACACACCGACATACAGACTCTCTCACACACACACTGACACACACACCGACCCACAGACGCTCCCACACACACACTGACACACACACACCGACACACAGACTCTCTCACACATACACACCACACACACCCATCAACACGCACTCTCTCACACACACATATCCACTGACACACAGACACTCTCTCACACACACTGACACACAGACTCTCGCACACACACTGACACACAGACTCTTGCACACACACTGACACACAGACTCTCACACACATACTGACACACACACTCTCTCACACACACACCGACACACAGACTCTCTCACACAGACACTGACACACACACCGACACACAGACTCTCTCACACACCACACACACTGACACACACACCGATACACAGACTCTCTCACACACACTGACACACCACACACCGACACACAGACTCTCTCACACACACTGACACACCACACACCAACACACAGACTCTCTCACACACACACCGTCACACAGACTCTCTCACACAAACACACACACACCGACACACAGACTCTCACACACACACAGACACACACACACACTGACACACAGACTCTCTCACACACACACTGACACACAGACTCTCTCACACACACACCGACACACAGACTCTCTCACACACACACTGACACACACCGACAGACTCTCTCACACAGACACAGACTCTCTCACACACCACACACACCGACACACAGACTCTCTCATACACCACACACACTGACACACACACCGACACACAGACTCTCTCATACACACACACACCGACACACACACTCTCTCATACATACACACATCGACACACAGACTCTCTCACACACACACACTACAGACTCTCTCACACATACACTGACACACACACACACACCGACACACAGACTCTCTCACACACACACCGATACACAGACTCTCTCACACACCGACACACACACTCTCTCACACTCACACACCACACACACCAACACACACACTCTCTCACACTCACACACCACACACCGACACACAGACTCTCTCACACACACATTGACATACAGACTCTCTCACACATACAAGGACACACACACCGATACACAGACTCTCTCACACACACTGACACACCACACACCAACACACAGACTCTCTCACACACACACCGCCACACAGACTCTCTCTCACACACACACACACACACACACACACACACACACACACACACACACACAGTCTCTCTCACACACACACTGACACATACCGAAACACAGACTCTCTCACACACACCGACACACTCACACCGACACACAGACTCTCTCACACACCACACACACCGACACACAGACTCTCTCACACACCACACACACCGACACACAGACTCTCTCATACACCACACACACTGACACACACACCAACACACAGACTCTCTCATACACACACACACCGACACACACTCTCTCACACTCACACACCACACACCGACACAGACTCTCTCACACAAACACTGACACACACACACCGACACACAGACTCTCACACACCACACACACCGACACACAGACTCTCTCACACACCACACACACCGACACACAGACTCTCTCACACACCACACACACCGACACACAGACTCTCTCATACACCACACACACTGACACACACACCGACACACAGACTCTCTCATACACACACACACCGACACACAGACTCTCTCACACACACATTACAGACTCTCTCACACATACACTGACACACACACACCGACACACAGACTCTCTCACACACACACCGATACACAGACTCTCTCACACACCGACACACACACTCTCTCACACTCACACACCACACGCACCGACACAGACTCTCTCACACATACACTGACACACACACCGACATACAGACTCTCTCACACACACACTGACACACACACCGACCCACAGACTCTCCCACACACACACACTGACACACACACACCGACACACAGACTCTCTCACACATACACACCACACACACCCATCAACACGCACTCACTCACACACACATACCCACTGACACACACTATCTCACACACACTGACACACAGACTCTCGCACAAACACTGACACACAGACTCTCGCACACACACTGACACACAGACTCTCACACACACACCGACACACAGACTCTCACACACATACTGACACACACACTCTCTCACACACACACTGACACACACACTGACACACAGACTCTCTCACACACACTGACACACACACCGACACACAGACTCTCTCACACACACACCGACACACAGACTCTCACACACACACACACACACACACACTGACACACAGACTCTCTCACACACACACTGACACACAGACTCTCTCACACACACTCCGACACACAGACTCTCTCACACACACACTGACACACACCGACAGACTCTCTCACACAGACACAGACTCTCTCACACACCACACACACCGACACACAGACTCTCTCATACACCACACACACTGACACACACACCGACACACAGACTCTCTCATACACACACACACCGACACACACACTCTCTCATACATACACACATCGACACACAGACTCTCTCACACACACACACTACAGACTCTCTCACACATACACTGACACACACACACACACCGACACACAGACTCTCTCACACACACACCGATACACAGACTCTCTCACACACCGACACACACCGACACACACACTCTCTCACACTCACACACCACACACACCAACACACACACTCTCTCACACTCACACACCACACACCGACACACAGACTCTCTCACACACACATTGACATACAGACTCTCTCACACATACACTGACACACACACCGATACACAGATTCTCTCACACACACTGACACACCACACACCAACACACAGACTCTCTCACACACACACCGCCACACACACTCTCTCTCACACACACACACACACACACACACACACACACACACACACACACACACACACACACACACACACACACACACACACACACAGTCTCTCTCACACACACACTGACACATACCGAAACACAGACTCTCTCACACACACACCGACACACTCACACCGACACACAGACTCTCTCACACACCACACACACCGACACACAGACTCTCTCACACACCACACACACCGACACACAGACTCTCTCATACACCACACACACTGACACACACACCAACACACAGACTCTCTCATACACACACACACCGACACACACACTCTCTCACACACACATTACAGACTCTCTCACACATACACTGACACACACACACCGACACACAGACTCTCTCACACACACACCGATACACAGACTCTCTCACACACCGACACACACACTCTCTCACACTCACACACCACACGCACCGACACAGACTCTCTCACACATACACTGACACACACACCGACATACAGACTCTCTCACACACCACAGACACCGACACACAGACTCTCTCACACACCACACACACCGACACACAGACTCTCTCATACACCACACACACTGACACACACACCAACACACAGACTCTCTCATACACACACACACCGACACACACTCTCTCACACTCACACACCACACACCGACACAGACTCTCTCACACAAACACTGACACACACACACCGACACACAGACTCTCACACACCACACACACCGACACACAGACTCTCTCACACACCACACACACCGACACACAGACTCTCTCACACACCACACACACCGACACACAGACTCTCTCATACACCACACACACTGACACACACACCGACACACAGACTCTCTCATACACACACACACACCGACACACAGACTCTCTCACACACACATTACAGACTCTCTCACACATACACTGACACACACACACCAACACACAGACTCTCTCACACACACACCGATACACAGACTCTCTCACACACCGACACACACACTCTCTCACACTCACACACCACACGCACCGACACAGACTCTCTCACACATACACTGACACACACACCGACATACAGACTCTCTCACACACACACTGACACACACACCGACCCACAGACTCTCCCACACACACACACTGACACACACACACCGACACACAGACTCTCTCACACATACACACCACACACACCCATCAACACGCACTCACTCACACACACATACCCACTGACACACACTATCTCACACACACTGACACACAGACTCTCGCACAAACACTGACACACAGACTCTCGCACACACACTGACACACAGACTCTCACACACACACCGACACACAGACTCTCACACACATACTGACACACACACTCTCTCACACACACACTGACACACACACTGACACACAGACTCTCTCACACACACTGACACACACACCGACACACAGACTCTCTCACACACACACCGACACACAGACTCTCACACACACACACACACACACACACTGACACACAGACTCTCTCACACACACACTGACACACAGACTCTCTCACACACACTCCGACACACA